>NW_006159757.1:7922822-7957928 GCF_000334495.1 Tupaia belangeri chinensis
GAAAGACTCACATCATATGAGGTCTAACATAAGAAGAGACAAAGGAAGAAGAATCCAGGCAAAAATAAAAGTGAAAAACTCTGAGGTCCAAAGAGTTTGATATGTACCAAAATCTGAAAACAACACCAGCATTGCTGCAGTATCATGAGTAAAGGAGGAGTGGTAGCAGATACAGTTTGAGATAGTTAAAAGATAATGCATGCAAGACTTGAGGGTGGCAGGAAGTCATTGACAGTTTCTAGGCAGAGAAGTGAGATAATGTTACTTACATTTTTAAAAGCCATTCAAGCTTCTGGATGAAGAATGGATTAAAGTGGGACAAGAATAGTCACAGAGGAGCCATTTAGGATTCTATTGTAATAAGCCAAATGAGATACCATGGTTCACCTGGGAGATGATGATAAAGATGGCCATCAACAGTCAGAGATATAACTCTTCCAAAGAGAGAATCCACAGGGCTCACTGATGGCCTGAAGGTTAAGTGGAAGGAAACTAATGAGGAAAATGGAGACACTGAGGTTGGACTTTCAGGGTTTGGGCTTTAGAAACCAGGTGGATGGTAGCAGCTTTAATATTCAGAAGTAGAAAAGCTGGAAGAGAAGATTTAGATGAGTGTATCAGCAAGGGAGATTGAAAATCCACTTGGGATATGTTCAGTTTGAGATGCCTATGAGTCATCTGTTGAATATGTCAACAGGCAGTTTAACAGACTAGATCTCAGGGGAAATCATTGGACTAAAGATAGCCATTTAGAAATTATAATTAGATGGATAATATTTCAAAGTAATGGAAATGGAAGAGGAAGGAAGAGAAGGATATTTGAGAAGAACTCCTGAGAATCTCTGTTTAGATGTCAGGAGGAGGAGGAGGAATCAAAGGAGAATGAGGAGTAGCCAATAATGAAGCCATTCTGGATGGCAGAAAACCCATAAGGAATTATAAGAAAATGTCTACATAGAGTTGTGCTGTCATTTCAGGTTTTCAATTTATTATGAAGCTGCTCAATGAAGGATGTGAGTTTCTCCAACAATATTCAGTACTTCAACTCAAACTCAAAGAAAGTAGACCATGGACTGGTCCTATAGCCTAGTGTTAAGAGAGCCAGATACCACGTGACTGACCATTATTTAAACTCTGGACCTGGTGGCTTAAAAAATGCACTGGGCACATGTGTATGCATACCCCAAATCCCAACAAGGTGGAGAAATGGAGCAGAAAGGATTGCAGCATGATCATACCTTACTGAGGGTGTTTCCTCTGCCCCCAATCTCTTTCTAGCAAGTGCACATGTTCTCTGGTAATCAAAAAGGAAGTAGAAGAAGAAAGAGAGTAGAAGAAGGAAGGAAAGAGAAAGAAGGAAGGAGAGAAAGAAAAAAAGTAAGAAAGAAAGAGAAAGGAAAAAAGAAAGAAAAAAATTAAAGAAAGAAGAAAGTAGAAAGAAAAGGAAAAGAAAGGAAGAAAGAAAGAGAGAGAAAGAGAAAGAAATCATTAAATTCAATCAGGGTTGAAATTTTCCAGCTGTATATAAAGGAATTCAGAAGTAAGAGAGTGTTCGTTTAGGAATCAAAATAAAAATTGAATCATTTAATCTAAAGAAATAAGAACAGAAACAGTCAATGTATGAGAAAGATATAAATGCCGATGGATTTATAGTCTGTTTAAATACTATGGTATCTGAAGTTTCAGAGCAGGATTGCTCACCTTTGGTAGTACTGACAATTTGGAATGTATAATTTTTGGTTATGGGAACTAACTTGTGCATTGTAGGCTGTCTACCAGCAGCACTGGCCTCTACCCACTTGTTTAGCAGGTTGTTGAGTGAGCAGCACCCCTGGTCTCTATCTGCTGCCAGAGATAAGTGGCACCACCCCCCCATAAACTGGGACAACCAAAATGTTGAGACCAGCAGTTGGCATAATGGCTATGTCGCTGGATTCCCATGTAGTCAACCGCGGTTCAAGTCCCAGGCCAGGTGGCTTAAACTCACACCGGGCGTGTGTGTGTGCATGCCCAAGGTCCCAAGAGAACAATGATAGAAAAGAGATTGTGGAGTGACCATCCCCCCTGGGGGGGGGGGCGTGATTTCTCGCTTTCTGTCTGTCTCTCTCTGTCTTTCTGGCGAGCACATGTGCCCTATAGCAAAAACCTCTAAAAAAAAAAAAAAAAAGTCAACTGACATCCCCAAATGTCCTCTGAGGGGAAAACATACTCCTGGATAAGAAACACTATTTTGGAGCAAGTGAGCAGAAAGGAGAAAAGATGGTAACCAGGGCATAAGACTTTTAAAACCAAGATTTCTAAAGAAATGCAGTTTCTGGTAGTGACAAGACCTAGAATGTGACGATGGAAGTCAATAGCTAAGATTTAGGGAAGGAAACATTCACTAGAGGAAAGAAGGTCAAAGAGAAAAAAGGAAAAGAAAAGAAGGAAAAATGAGAGGCAGAGTATGAGATCACACACTCATTATTCTGTTTGATTATTTTTTAAATTAAAAGAGAATGAAGTTAGAAGTAAGAACAGAAAGGAAAGTCGGTAACTTTAAAAGAATTAAAAAGACAAAGAGGGCAAGACAAACACATTAGATAATGGGGACAAGGCAGGGGAAAATAAAGGTATCTGCCTCAAGGGAACATGTCTTTTTGCAAGAGAAACAGGGGAAACAGAAAGATCTGGAAGCAACAGTTGGGAGGAAAGAAAACACATACCCCACTTCTTGGGACTGAAAAATGAGAACAATGCAGTAAAAACACCTGTCTGAAAGAGGCTACTGGGTCCAGAGGGAAGGCTTGGGAAGATAGAGTCCTGGGTGTACAGAATAACTTCCATTCTATCCTTCCCCTTATGGCTGGAGGACTGATGTGCACTGAAGAAGACTGGTTTATAAGTAATCCCATTTCATTGACAGTGCTTGGCTCTGAAATGGACATGGGACATGAAGATGACCATTAAGACGTGAGGCCTCTGCTGAAGTGATTTCTCACTCTGAAGCCATAGAAAGCAAGACTCTCCTGCTGGGCATAAATGTGAGCTCCGATAGCTCTGGAAAGCCATTTCAGAACTATGACAAGAGCCAGGCTTAGGTCAAATCAACCCTGTATAGGGCAAGGCAAAAAAATGACAGACTTATGGTGTTTCTTTGAGACATCTTTGAGCCACTGTTCCTACCCTGAAAGTCAGCCCAGCCCCTGGACGTCTCTTCTATAAGCTAATATATTTCCTCATTTTATAAAACCAGATTGAATAAAAAACATCTGAGGAATACAAAAGAGATGAAAGTCCAGGGGATAATGGACGATTGAGGGAACTTGAATTTGAGGCTTTCGCTGCAACAACCCCAAAATGAGGCAGGATAAAGTCAGCCTGGTCATGTCTGGTGGTTTCAAGCCATGGTGGGTGGCTTCTGAAACAACTGTTCTTTAAGGCTACACAGGTGGTTACAATGGTAATGAGCAACTCTTACTCTGATCTAAATTGGTCAAACAGAGGAAACTTCCATTTTAAGGCAGCAGCTTGGGCAACACCTTCCTTGGATCTTGGGTAATAGAATAACAGAATAAAGAGTTTGAGGTAGGAGAGGGGCAAGAGCCCATGATGGAGGGTCTCTTCTGCCATACTAAAAAGTTCAAATTTCATTACAATGGAAGTTGGAAGCTATTGAAGCATTTCAAGCAGAGAAGTACCACAACAGCTGTGCTATTTAAAGATTATGGATGCAGCAGTGATGGGTTAAGATAGTGCCAAATTACACAGCGGTGGAATGCAATGCTCTGTGAAGTCATCCCAAGTGAAAGGTTCCCTGTTCAATTCTGGAGACTTCCCTGAGCATGTTTGCCCATGATCCAAAGCTGGCTGAAGGCTAAGGGTAGAATGCAAAATCAGGACCCTGTTGGGGATGTTGTCTTCCTGTCTAAATATCTTTCTCTCTTTCTCTCTCTCTCTCTCTCTCTCTCTCTCTCCTCTTCCTCTCTCTCACTGGTGGAGGAAATAAATAAATAAAACTTTAAAAAATAAATAAATAAAAGATGGGGCCAAACTAGAGACAAAAATATCAGTGAGGAGTATATTGGAATAGTCCAGGTAAAAAATTATTAGGAAATGAACTAAAGTCAGTAAGAATGGGAATGTAGACAAGATTATACATCTGAGAGACATTTAAGGAATGTCTATGGTTACTGACAGGATTGGTTGGGGAGGAGAGGTGCAGAGACAGTGAATTGGATCAGGAAGTCTAGAAAAGGGGAATTGGCAAAAAAATTCCTAATTCCTGAGAAATAACCTCTGTTCATAAAAATTTACATTTCCTCATTATATTTCCTACCTTCTGCTGAATCATCCTTATCTCCATTCCAGAGACTATGAGCCTCCTGAGAAGTAAAGCTTCATATTCATCATTAATCTAACATACTTAAGTGTCTCTTGGAGGACAGATTCTTTTTTTTTTTTTTTCAAGAATCACTTATTTTATTTATTTAAATTTGCTATAAAGCATGTGCGTTCACCAGAGAGAGACAGAGGGAAAGTGAGAAAGCAAGCTGTCATGTACGGGATTTGAACAGCAGGCAGCCATGTGGGAGTCCAGAGCCTTAAACACCATGCCACCTGTTGGTCCCAGATTCTTCCTATACGTTATTGACCTGTACATTATGGCTCCTCTACAGGCTTCTGTTGTTAATTTCTTGACAGAAAAGAAAAGCAAATTAATTAATAGAAATATGGAAAGATAGGGCTGACTCCATGGCCTGGTGGTTAAAGCAGACAGATCCTACATGGCCAACCACTCATTTCAAATCCCAGACCCAGTGGCTTGAGAAAAACTCAACAGGCATGTGTGCCATGTGTGCCCACAATCCCAATAGGAGAAAGAAATAGAGGAAAAGGGATTGTGGTGTGACCATGAGGTGTGCCTCTCTCTGTCTCTGTCTCTTTCTAGAAGAAAGAAGAAGAAAGAAAGAAGAAAGAAAAAGGAAGGAAGGAAGGAAGGAAAAAGAGAGAGGAAGAGAAAGAAAGAAAAGAAAAGAAAAAGAAAAAAGATAAAGAAAGGAAGAAAAAAAGAGAAGAGGGAGAAAAGTAAGGAGGGAAGGAGCAAAGAAGAGAGGAGGGAAGGGAGGAGAGAATACTATAGAATATACCAGGGAGAAAGAAATGTACCAAGGGATCATTAAAAGAAGTAATTTTTGTCCATTCCATTTACTACTGAATCTCCAGCATTTATGAGAAGTCTTCAAAAAGTGCATGAAACATACATATAATGAAAAAACTACTTGGATTTCAATTTTTTATTTGGCACCAAAATAAACTTGTACTTTAATTCTGTATTTCCACCAACATTTTCAAGTCCTGTCACAGAAAATATAAAGGGCTCAAAAATATTTGTCGAAAGGCTTCTTTCCATGAATATTGATCAAGCCTCTACATGATCAGACATTGTATTAGACATCATGTTAAGATTTGGGAAGATATGGACCTCAGATGGCAAAAAGCCAGGCGCCGAGCCAGTCCTCCGGAATGATGATGCGGCACATGGAGGCAGCCTTGGAAAATGTTACTTGCCCCTCCAAACTTTATCCAGTCCTACTCATGTTTGTGCATGACACATTCCCATTTCACCACAAAGACGGAGCATGTGGGGTGGCCTGAGTTCACAGCCCTAAGGATCGATTGCCTGCTAGGAATAATATTTTTCCCCTTTACACAAATTGTCAGTGGCCTCCCACATGATTTCCTTCAAACCCTTGATCTCTGAGGCCCCTGGGATTTTTCCACAGTGGAGCAAGTGACATCAATCACTGAAAAGCCACAGCAGACAAATCTGAGTGGTTAGGCGTAAGCACAGAATGAGTGTCTCTGTTTCATGTCAAAACATGGCAGTCAGTGTGTGTTGGCAGGGATGTGGCCAGCCCAGGAGATGGAGTTCAGTACTGGGGATGGGCAGGGCTTTTCCCAGGGAAGAAGAACGCAGGGCCTTCTGACTTCCCATCCATGTCTGTGCTTCTGGAAAACAGGGGCAGGTCCCAAGCCATTATATCTCCTTAGTTTTAGTTTTAGATTCGATTTTAATCATAATAGAATGTGTGTGTTCACACGTACACACATGAGAGAGAGAGAGAGAGACCTTCAGTAGGGTCTCATCACACAGCAGTCCTCTTCCCACAGCACTCTAGTTTGTCAGAATCCTGAGCATATGTGCACATACCCAACACTTCGTTTATAGACTGACCAAGGATCTGATCCTGCCATCAGCCTTGCGACTTCCAGATCTGTGGTTCTTTTTGCTGCTAACTGTACTGCATAGCTGGGCTCCAAGCCACAAGTTCTTTGTGACTTTTACAATCATTCCCACCTTCTGTCTCTATTCACCAAACTATAATACATTTTGAATAAGCACTGAGCAATACATTTTATCCTGTATCTTCTATCATTGTTCTTTATGAAAGAAGCTTATATAGAAAAAAATACAGGTGCTCAATTTACAATGTGGTTTCATCCCAATAAAACCATCATAAATTTAATGTATTATAAACCAAATGTTTTGAATACACTGAACCTATCAAACATTATAGCTAACCTAGGCGCCCTTAAACATGCAAAGCTTATTTTACAATGAGTTGTTGATTGTCTCATTTAATTTATTGAATGCTATACCAAATATGAAAAACCGAATGATTCTATGAATATTTGAAGTATGGCTTCTACCAAATATAGATCTCTTTCACACCATCATAAACTCAAAAATTCTTGCTGAACTATCATAAGACAGGACCATCTGTAATGAAGTATTGCTTTGCCTAATTTGCCAAATCCAAGACATTAGGATTTTGAAGTGCCCCTTTCCTGATGCACTTTCCTATCCAGCTGCCTTCTACTCCATTGGCTTGTCTAAGAGCTTCAACACAGTATCAATTCTTAATGAATAAAGAGTATCTTTATTAGTCACCTAATGATTTTCTTGACTCCTACCCCTTCCTTGCCCTGACTGAGTTGACGGTCTAGGAAAAAACCTGAAAATCACCCACACCTTTTCCCCCCTGTCATTTAGCCTAAGATACCAGCTTCTAATTCTAATGTATGCTCTTCCATTTCACTGGAGCTAGATACAGAAATCTCCCTGGATGCCAAAAGATCATGGGAGAGTGTGTTACCTTCTTCTTACACAAATGCACCACCAAAATTCAATGAAGATGACTAATGTAGGTGCATGCCTGCCAAGCATTGACTTACATCACTCCACTGCCTCTCAAAGTTATCCTGCTCATATTGCAACCATTGATTCGCATTAAAATGGTATGTATGTTCTTGAAAGCATGTCCCCATAGGTGTATAAGATGCAAGCAGAGTTAAATCCCAGGGTTCTTAAGGTAAGCTCCATAGGCCTCAAGGGCTGCCATGAATATTTTGAACTTGTATTCACAATTTTAGGTATCTAAGCATAGTGAGACTTTCTGTGGGCAAATGAGAACACTTTAAAGTAGATTCTCTAGAGGGTCTGTACAAGTTTTCTAGGAAGCAGAGTTCAGAGTGGAAAAGTCGCTGGGACCAAGATTTGAACTGGACATTCAGTCATGTAGTATCTAAGTTCATTAACCAATAGGCTATGAGGCCAACCATATGTATAGTTCTAACAGCTTTTTGGTAGAGTCTTTAAGGTTTTCTATAATACGATCATGTCACCTGAAAATAGGGACAATTCGACTTTCTCCTTTCCAATGTGGATGCCCTTTATTTATTTCTCTTGCTTAATTGCTCTTGTGAAGACTTCCAATGCTAACTGTCCATCAACAAATAAGTAAATAAAGCAAATGTAGTGTATATACAATGGAATACTATTCATCCATAAAAAAGAATGAAGTCCTATGATTTTCTGTAACCTGAATGAACCTAGAACCTAGTACATAGTATGCTAAGTGAAATAAGTCAAATAAGTCAGACACAGAAAGAAAAGTACCGCATGATCTCATGCATGGAAACTAAGTAAAGCTCATAGAAATAGAATAGAATAGTGGTTACCAGAGGCTGGAGAGAGTAGGGAGAAGGGGCAGGTGGGGAGTAATTGTTGCAAAGTTACAGTTATATAGGAAGAATAAGTTCTGAAGCTTTATTGTACTATCAGTGACTACCACTGACAATAAAATATTGTACATGTCAAGATAAATAGAAGAGAGAATCTTGAATGTTATCAATACAAAGAAATGATAAATATTTTAGGTGATGGATATGCTAATGACCTGATTTGATCATTATATTTTATATACATATATATATATAATATATATATATGTATGTATTGAAACATCACACCCCATAAGGATGCATGATTTTGTGTGTGTATACATATATATACATATATATATATATATACACACACACACACACACACACAATAAAAAGTCCTGGACCTGGTGGCTTAAAATTCACACCAGGCGCATGTTCGTGCGTGCCCAAGATCCCAAGAGGAGAATGGAGGAGAAGGGACTGCGGTGTGGCTATCCCCCCTGGGGGATGATTTCTTGATTTCTGTCTCTCTGTCTGGTGAGTGCACGCATCCTATGGCAAAAACCTCTGCAAAAAAGAATGCATCACTTATGCCCATATGCAATATATGTATCATTTACATATATAAATAATCATAATATATTAAATTTTGGAAATTTAAAAAATAAAACATAGAGTAGGATGCATAGCAAATTGTTTTATTATATAAACATGAATAATGCATTTTCTAATGTTTGTACATGCATAAAACAGCTCTGAAGTTGTTTTTGGAGAAAGAAACTAAGTGGCTGAAGGACAGGGATTGGAGAAAAACTTATTTTATCTTATAAACTCATCTGTAAATTTTAAATTGTTTAATATATACTTACGTTACTTTTGGAAAATTATTATGTCACGTATATTTTAGGAAACTAGAATTTCAACTCCGCCTTAGGTTCTTCATGTTGCTATGAATGGGACGTTAGAATTAATGGTTTTTTGTGTAGGACAACGCTTTGATGGGTCACCTTGACTGAGAAAAGTAAAATTCTCTGATCATTATCTAGAAGGAAATCTTGGCTCTGCATTAAAAAAAAAACATAAATTTTTGATTCAAGTGAGAATTTCAACTTTTCAGGGAGAAGAGGAAAAGGAGAGGCTGGCACAGCTCTTTTTGTTGTTGTTGTTTAAGTTTGCCAGGAAGCACGTGTACTCATGAGAAAGAGAGAAAGCAACTCCCCATGGGGAATGGCCACTCAGAAATCCCTTTTCCTTCATGTCTTCCTCCTTTCAGAATTTTGGGCATGCACAAACAAGTGCCCAGTGATTTTCTAGCTGTGGGATCCAGGGCTCAACCATAGTCAGCCATGTGGGATCCAGCCATCTTAACCACCACACCATGGGCTGGCCCGAGCACTTAAACTGACAAAAAAAATATTCAACTGACATTGAATATTCAACTACTCAGCTCTTGGTTTTATGTGTTATGAATGACCTTCATTGGTTGCAATAAGAAATGGAAGAGAGGATGGAGCATAACAGTTCCTAGGCTTTGAGAGTAATACATCTAAAATCCATTCTATTGGATTGTCAGAAAAGACATGATTCACTTATGTATAGAAAAACATAGAAAATATATGTCATGACTTTTCAGATAACTCAATACTGTGTCCACACTTTTGGTAAAAGTTTATCATATAGAAACAGATTTGTGTTGATGGTTCTTAATGGAATGGAAGAGGAAAAAACTATTCTGGACTTTATTCTTAGAGGATCAAATTTATCAAATGTCCCATCACTAATGGTAGGGCAACCTGACATTCTGAGCTATCTGATATGATTATGTGGAATGAAAAATGACAACTGCAAAGTACAAGTTACAAAGGAAAAAGATTGCATTGGTCTTCTAAAACTAGCACAAAATAAGGGTCAGACCCTGGAGAATGCAGTCAGACTCACCAGCAGCAGGGCTGGATGGAAAGGAGAAGCATATCTGTCCACTCTGAGGAAGCAAGCCTCCTTTGAACTCAAAATGAAATATTATTAAGTCACATTGGTCAAAGGTAACAGAGAGGGTCTAGGGAAGCTGAGAACGGGACAGGATGGATTAGGTAAAAATTCATTAGTAGAAGTCACCTGGAGGAATTTATTGAGGGTACAATAATGGTTCTTTGTGTGTCAGCAAAGTGTGTGGTTAGCGCAAAAGGAGTGCAAAATTTTTTGTTTGTTTTTGTTCTTATTTTTTATTGTCAGAGGGTGTGTGCTCTTGCTAAAGAGAGAGAGAGAGAAAGCAACCCCCAATGCGATGTGGTTACACTGCAATCTTTTTTCCTACCCGTCAGGATTTGGGGCACATACACACATGCCTGGCATGTATTTCAAGTCACTGGGGCTAGGATTTGAACCATGGTGAACCATGTGGGATCTGTCTCCCAGTGCACAGCACTTAACAAATATGCTACAGGGTCAGCCCAGGTGCAAGATTTTAATTATTAGAAAGAATGTCTTTGTGGAGTTTAATCGGCCAGACAACAGGAAATAACTAAAAAGTGAACTGCAAGCAACCTTTTTCCTTCTGTACTATCTTTGGTCTTAATCTAGAATAGCAGTCTCTTTTCTGGATAAACTTTTTTGTTCTTTTTTGCCATAGGATGTGTGGGCTCACCAGAGAGAGAGAGAAAGAGGGAAACTGAGAAATCGCACCCTCCAAGGGGGGGCATGGCCATGCCACCATCCTTCTTCTCTATGTATCCTCCTTAGATTTTGAGCACTCACAAACATGTGCCCAGCATGATTTTCAAGCCGTCATGTTCTGTACTCAAACTTAGCCATGTGGGAGTCCAGTGCCTTATTTCACATCACCTGCTGACCCCTTTCTGGATAAACTTTGTCTTCACAATATGCTATGAAGAACTTAGTACCACCTATTCTTGTCAAAAATGTTTAACTTGAATCAAATCAGGTTACAGAAAATACTGGGGTTAGAGTAAACGTTAAATGACACCTCTAAGGATAGTCAGACAAATCCAGCATGTGGGACATTCTATAAGACAACTGGCCTGGCATCTTCAGAAAGTTATTGTCATAGGAAAAAATAATAGGTGTGACTGTTCTGGCATAAGAGAAATGAAAGAGATACTAAAACACAGTGCAATCATGATCCTTAATTGGATATTATTCAGACCAATATAAAAGGCATTCTGGAGATAAGTGAAGAAATCTGAACATGGGTTGAAATGTAAAAAATATTGAAAAGTTTTTGATTGTTTTGAATGAGATAATGGTTTTGCAGCTGTTAGAATGACGTCAGTATTTTTAGGAGATATACTTAAGTTATATAGAGGGAAGCATATATTAATATTCTATACATATACAGACAAAGCAAATAAAACAAAATATTAGCAATTATTATATTTGGAAGTACATACAATTGTCTATATTATTCTTTCAACTTTTAGTGTGTTTGAAGTTTTTCACAGTGATTAGTTGGGGTTGGAGGTCAGGCTTTGAACAGAAATTCAGTGCAAAAGTCTATAGAAGAAGCAAAAACATAATTTCTGGCATTTTCCAAAAACTGTGGGGTGATCTCTTGAGCCATTCTTCTGAATACTTCCTAAAAGGCTACCCTGAGAAGGTCTAATAGTTTACTAAGCACCTACCATACATCCAGTACTTTGTTAGACCCAGAGTACACAGTGGTAAAGAAAAATGCTTTCACTGAGCACCTTTTGGGAAACATTGGGCTTTATGCACACTCCCTAATAGTATTCACTACTGATTGACAGCAGTCTTCCCAATCTCCTCTTTGTTTAAAGGACCTGATTGGGTTCAGGCAATTTTTACCTTGGAGATTAATCATGGTTGAAGTAAATCAGAGAAGGCCATCCATTCCCTTTCTCCACTGTTAGTTTCAGGACATTCAGGTAGGCAAGACCTGGCAAATGTGATTCAAGAGAACATCTTTTGGGGGGGTCTGCAGAGACTTTTCCTCACTAATAGCAAAGTGAACAACGGTGGGGAAAGTCCTTTGTGTCTGCCCCATTCTTTCCTGTTTGGGCTCTGCCAGGTGAGTCCATGTGATGCCCAGAGCTTGGCATCCATCATTATCTATGATGGGAGACATCGCTAACATGCTAAAGAAAGCAGAGAAGAAAGGCAGAGGGCTGGTCCTTTGGGAATTCATTAGAACAGGACCCAACCCTGGAGACCCCTAACTCCAGGTCAAGCTTCTCATTTTGTGGTAATAACAAGCCCCTTAGAACCTTCTCATCACGCAGTTCATTACTGGAGCTTATCAGTGCTCACCCTTGGGCCTAGCAATGCTACTTTCAGACATTTATCTTCAGGATATGGTTAAGCATTTGTTCAATGGCTCACTTGTGATGATAAACAGCCTAGATGTTGGTCTTCATAGCAAAAAGCACAACAGTCAAGTGCCATCTGATGGGCAAATTTAAAACCAACTTAACCATTAAAAAATAAAATGCAGACTACATAAGTTATAACTATATTAGCCAAGTATTAAATATAATACTGTAAAGAACATGTAATACCATGGAAAGATTATTATGTGGGGGAAAAAACAAATAGAATATATATAATGATTTTAATATATAGTTACTTTTGTGTAGAACACACACGTATGCCCAGAGTGACAGAGAAAGAGACAAAGAGAAGATATATACCTAAGTTATAATGCCAATTATCTGTAGGTGATGGAATTATGGACCTCTTTTCCTCATTCATTTCCACCTACAGTATTTGTGTATTCTAATTTTTCTGCAATGAGATGCTTCTTTCCTTGTATTTTCCACAGATCCTCAGCAGTGCTGGACCATGGTATGTAGTCTTTTGGCTTTCAAATTATTCCCAACATACCAGACAGTTTGAGAGTAAGACTACTTCATTCATAATTGATTTAAACTCATCCTAAGCTTTAGTCCTCAGGAAACAATGATTTGCCTCACCCAGAGTTTCAAGGTTTACTGTACAACATATTTCTAGAAGTCTGGGTTGTGGAATCCCATTCCTCTCTACCCTTTCTCATGCCTGTCCCCTGCCTGCTCCACCTCTCACCCTTTACTGGCGCTAGGCTGGGATATGAGTTGGGGTTTGTGTAGCAGCTGCCAGGGAAAAACTTTGAAGTGAGGGAGAAGTTTTGAGCTAATGGGACAGAAAACAAGTTTGCATAAAGAATACAGTCTCCAAGACAAACCCAGTTTAGTAGCTACCAAGAACCACCTCATACTTCTTCCTTCATTCTGAGAGTGGTTATTTAGCACCTATCATATGCCAGGGATTAGTCTAGGAACTGGAGGTATTAAGATGAATGAGCTCTGATCTCTGCTCCTAATTAGCTCAGTAGCTGGTAGCAGAGAGACTTACAAATAAAATTCAATGCAAGGATAAACTAATGTACAAAAACAGTAAAGACAAAAAGGAGAATAATTGATCACACTGGTGAGATTGAATTGGAAAAATTTCACAGAGAAGGTGATATGTGAACAAAGCCTAAAATTGGGAGTTGGAGTTTGAAAAGGGGAAAAGCATTTCATGCACAGGATCAGCAGAGAGGCATAAGACAGCTCGCCAACACTTGGCAAACCATGAGTGTGGTGTACCTGGGGCAGATCATTTTTAACACCTCCCCCTCTATCAACTTATTCTTAGTAATAATCATGAAACTAAATGAACAGTAACAATGGCCAGATTAAAAATGTAGAACGTGGTACTTTCCTTTCATTGAACTTTATGTATATAATCATACAGTTAAAAAAATAACTAATAAGTGTTTAAAAAAATCAAAGCATTTGCAAAAGGTACAACGCGATCATACAGTTACAAAAATAACTAGTAAATGTTTATAAAAATCAAAGCATTTGCAAAAGGTACAACGCAGGCAACTACTAAACTATACCATAGACATTTCACTTCTTGATTTATCCTTTATTTAGCATTAAAACATACAATAATTTAAAAGAAGTTTTAAATATATTACCAAAACTAGTAAAATACTTCACATGAACTAAAATTTCCCCTTGCCAAACAAAAATATACCTCCCAGTCAACTGGCTTGAATTTTAAGCACTAATTGAAAAATTCCAACTGGTCACAAAGGAAGACAAAGTGAAACAACTCAAGTTCTGCTTCTCTTACCTTCCAGTCACTGGCTAGCATTGCTTATTTGAATCTACTGTTGAAGCATGAGACTACACAGCCCCAACTATGTCTAACGTAAGCCTGATGAACTCTGACCTAATAAGAATTCACTCAGAACAAAAGCATAAAACTAGGTCTACGGGTGTTGGAGGCTGACTACATAACTAGAGCTCCAAATGGATTTACACGTGTAAAACAATATTTATTAACGAACAAGTAATAGAAAGCATCAGCCATGTGGAATCCTGGTAATCCCCTAATTACCAGGCCAAAGACTGGCCCTGCTTTTTGTTTTTAATTGATCTGTTTTCTGTTTTGTTTAGATTTTTACCATAGGGTGCATGCACTCCTGGAAAAGAGACGAGGACAGAGAGAGTAACTCTCTATATAGGACTTACTGCTTTTGCCATAATGGAAGAAAAACTACTTTTCCCATAATGCCTCAGATCTGGAAAGCATAATGCCTCAGATCTGGAAAGAAGTAGCAATCACATGATTGCTTATAGGCCAGCAGTGGAGCGCTTAGTTCTCTTTCCCATTATACAGATGATGGGTGAAAAAGCTGAGAAGATGGATACTAAGGAGAAGAAATCTTAAGCCAAGAAGGCTGATGCCAGTGGAAAGGTTAAAAGAAGTAATCCCAAGGCTAAAAATCTCAAGAAGTGAAGCTCCACTGCAGTCCAAACTGAGTGCTAGTCTGAGGCTTTGGCAGATACCCCCGATCTGCCATGTAGTCCAGCAAGGCCAGGTACAAGTACTCAGCTATTAAATCCCGGATTGAAAAGAAAAAGGAGAAGGTTCTTGCCATTATCATAAAGCCAATTGGTGAGGTCAAGAATGGTCCTACTGAAGATGTGCATCAAAAGGTGTTGAGCCACAGCAAAAAAAAAAAAAAAAAAAAAAAAAACACCTCAAACACACAGGCATCAGCCATGTGGAATCCTGGTAATCCCCTAATTACCAGGCCAAAGACTGGCCCTGCTTTTTGTTTTTAATTGATCTGTTTTCTGTTTTGTTTAGATTTTTACCATAGGGTGCATGCACTCCTGGAAAAGAGACGAGGACAGAGAGAGTAACTCTCTATATAGGACTTACTGCTTTTGCCATAATGGAAGAAAAACTACTTTTCCCATAATGCCTCAGATCTGGAAAGCATAATGCCTCAGATCTGGAAAGAAGTAGCAATCACATGATTGCTTATAGGCCAGCAGTGGAGCGCTTAGTTCTCTTTCCCATTATACAGATGATGGGTGAAAAAGCTGAGAAGATGGATACTAAGGAGAAGAAATCTTAAGCCAAGAAGGCTGATGCCAGTGGAAAGGTTAAAAGAAGTAATCCCAAGGCTAAAAATCTCAAGAAGTGAAGCTCCACTGCAGTCCAAACTGAGTGCTAGTCTGAGGCTTTGGCAGATACCCCCGATCTGCCATGTACAAGTACTCAGCTATTAAATCCCGGATTGAAAAGAAAAAGGAGAAGGTTCTTGCCATTATCATAAAGCCAATTGGTGAGGTCAAGAATGGTCCTACTGAAGATGTGCATCAAAAGGTGTTGAGCCACAGCAAAAAAAAAAAAAAAAAAAAACACCTTCAATCAGCATGTGAGAAAGCTGTGAGCTAGCATCACTCCAAGGACCATTCTGATCATCCTCACTGGATGCTTCAGAGGCAAAAGAATGGTTTTCCTGAAGCAACCAATCAGTGGCTTGCCACTTGTGTGTGACTGGACCTCTGGTCCTCAACTGAGTTCCACTGTGTCAAATACACCAGACATTTGTCATCGCCACCTCCACAAAAATTACTATTAGCAAAGTAAAAATTCCCAAACACCTCACTGATGCTTATTTCAAGATAAAGAAGCTACAGAAGCCCAGACATCAGGAAGGTGACATCTTCGACACAGAGAAAGAAATGTTATACGAGGTTGATCAGAAAGTTGTGGACTCACAAATTTTGCCCCAAGTCAAAACTGTTCCTCAGTTTCAGGGCTACCTATGATCAGTGTTTGCCCTTACAAATGGAGTTTAACCTCACAAATTGGTGTTCTAAATTTCTTGCCAGGAACCTAATTAAATAACTGATATATTAAGAAAAAAAGTAATAAAAATCTAACTCAAAGTTTCCACATACCATTAAAAATCAGACCCAGCTGCTATAGCCCATACTGGTTGTTACTACTATTATTTAGCAGGTTGAGGCCACATGGGAGGTCTGGGTTCAATCCCAGGCCACCCTAAAAAGTTGAGCACAGTGACACATACCTATTGTCCCAGCTACTCGAGAGGATGATGCAGAAAGGTTGCAACATAGCAAGACCCTGTCTTTAAAATAACAAACCTCAGTCATCATCACAGGAATCATTTAGAACTTAACCCAACAAAGTACTTCTTTCTAGAAGGTGTATTTAATTGATGGCGTTGTTTAGAATGGCAAACAAATGGTGCAAATAAAAAGTACACACTATTGTAGCCCCTTTTATTATTGTTCTTAAAATTCTCAGGGCCAATAGGTGGCCTGGTGGTTAGGGTGCTAGATCTTAACATGACCAGTTCTACTGCTCAAGCCCTGGCAGCTTGAGAAACACGTCAGGCACATGTGTGTCCAAAAGTCCCAAGAGAAGAATAGAGGAGAAGAGATTGTGGCATGACTATCTTTCCTGGAGGGTAATTTCTTGCTGTCCCCCTCTCTCTGTCTCTCTCCTGAATGCACATGTACTATGATAGAAATCTTTTTTAAAAAAAAATTATCTATAGACAACATACCCATTATTGCCTGCAGTGAGGGCGGATGGCTCCCTCCCTCCACCCCATTCTTGGCCTGCTGCTCCCAGTAAATATTTTGTTAGAGAAACAACTTGAGATTGGAGCCAAGATAAAGGGGCAGTGAGAGACGAGGACAGGTAGACAAAGCTCAGGCTAAAAACAACTTGGAAAAAAAATTTGTATTTTAATCTGCCAAGATAAATCATACTGTCAGAGAAGAAGGCTCCTTCAGCCTCACCTTAATGTTCTTTACAGGAAAATTCAGCCAAGCATTCCAGCCACATAGAAAGCTGGAGGCCTTCCTCACTCATCAGGATCCCTCCAGGATACGACAACGAACAACTATACACATTAGGGCAAAACAAAGCCCAACCCACAGCCCCACCATCAGTCCATCCAGAGTTTTCCTATAACCCACTACCTTAACTGCTTTATCATTTTTCTTTCATTGCCTGACTCTTTTTCTCATAAGGTTTTCCTTAGACATAGTCTGTGCCTCTTTTTCAGAGACAAACAATTCTTAGAGCTGTTTCAGAAGGCTGTTTTTACATAGCACCAGCCACACCTTATGAGGACAAATTAAGAGGAATGTAGTATTTCCCAGCCTGAAAAACACTTGGTTTCAACCCTTTTAACTTAATCTTGTCAATACTGCATACTGTCATGTGTTTGCCTTTACAAAGCATCTCCATGACCATAATGTGCAGCAGCTTGCTGCTGGGCTTCCTTAGGAAACCTGAGAATTTCTGTGAGACAAGGAGGAACCAAGGAACCATGCTTTTTAAAAAAGTAGAAGGTAACAGGTGTCAGGAGTAGAACCTCAAGACACTCCCCAAGACGAGGTTAAATTCATGGTTACTTTCCATAGGGGCCAATGCAGGGAGATAGGTGAGTGTGGACAAATGATGGGGGTGGGGGTCAAATTACATTCCGCTATTGATAAGGTCTTCCCCATGTCTGAAAAAGGACTGTGCGTTTGGGGCTCGGCGAGTCCCGCCTGGGGCCCTGCTAAGCCGGCGGCGACGGCAGAGGCAGGCCGGATGCCAAGGCTGCGTCCGGTCACGGGACGTCCCGGGCCCTTCCGGGCTCGGCGAGTCCCCACTGGAGCCCTGCAAAGCCGGCGGCAGCGGCATGAACCCAGTCATTGCCCCAGTGTCTTCATACACCCTGGGGTGTACCAGTTCAGCTGTTGGCCCTCTCCTCAAAAGTCTGAGTTTCATTCACGGGACCTCCTCCTCCCAGCATTTACATCCTAACATGCCATCTCTTTCCATTTGCTCCTGCAGCTGAGTTATGCTGCTACTTTTTCTCTGTTACCTCCAGGTAACTTTTTTAGTTCTCGATACTAGCTTCAATTATTCTGCATATTCAGATCTCTCTAATGTGTGATTTCTAGTTTTCCAACTGGTATAGAATTCTGCTATGTGTCAAGTAATGAACTAGGCCAATTATACTATTTACACTTTTTAAAAAAAATAAAATCCAATGTGGTAGATAAAAACCACCCTTTTAATGATTAAGAAGTTTAAACCTTAGAAGGGTTAAATAATTTTCCCAAGGTTATGGAGATGCCCATGATACCTCCAGGATTCAAATCTATCTCATCATAAAGGCTTCACTCTCTGTCACAAGTAATATTATACTTGGACAAAGGACTTTGAAAGGAAAGAGAGACTTTTGCCATTACTCCCGGCTAAAACCAGGATAACATGTGTCACTTTAAATAATTTCATTTTAATGCATTTAAAACTAGAAAGCATCTGATATTTTAAAAATGCATTGAAAAGCTAGTGCTTACAACAATCTTCTTCATGATTGGATGATATACCATATTTTGATAAATTATAAATATCTTCCTACCAAAACTAACATTGTAATCATTGAGTTCTGGTAGACATTGAAGGCTAAAGGGGTAGAAAAATAACTTGGCCTGAAGAATTCTATAAATATGATTTCAATGCTTATAATAAAGTATTGGAATTTACTGTCTGCTTGACTTCTTAGTGATGTATGTGGTGACCTTTCAACACCAAGCACAGGTTCGTCAAATGTGGAACATTAGAGTTCTTACATGCAAGATATAACATCTTATGCTTGGCAATATTTTGCTTTGTCTTTTCCCTTTTGGAAGATTTATAATAAAAAACAAAGTATAAAAAAAAAAAAAGGAGGGAGAAGAGGATAAAGACAGCAGTGAACAATAGAGAGGCAGGATGTTAATGAGAAATAGATATGGTTTATTACCTGTTGATGATGACATGTATAGTATTCTCAACTGAACCGGTCTGGGAAATATTTCATGATGGGTGAAGTCTCTTTAATAAGCAAAATGAGAAATAGTGATTGACTGTTTAAAAAATTATAATAATAATTATTGGGAAAAGCAGGGAAAAGATATTGAATGATAAAGCGGGGAGATTGATATCTCTGTATTGACTGACATGCATGGCATTCCCTTTTGAAAAAGCAATGGAAGTCAATGTAAAGTTATATGTAATCTAATGTAATAGAAAGAAGATTATGATGATAATAAAATAAAAAATAAAATAAAAAAAAAAAGGACTGTGCGTTTTTCCTATTCTGTCAAGGGAGGGGAAATAAAGGAGTCTAGTGACTCTTACCCCAAAACATGGCACTCAACTAAATTGACTATTTTGAACTAAAGGCCATTGCGGATTAGCAGATGCTAGAAGAGGCTTTACTCTTGTACCTTATCTACTGGAAAACCAGATGCAAAAAAAAAAAAGAAAAGAAACATTACATTCAGTCCTTTCCCTTAGTTTTCATTAACTAAACTCATATCTAAGTATCAAAGGAAGGAAGACTGAGGAATACCTTCACACCTGTGTGGGTCTTGTCAGTGACTTATCTCCTAAGTTCATTCAATATCCCCCCCCAAAATTATTTACTAGCCACTGTCTGAGCATTGGGCCCATTTTCTCCCCTAAAATTTATTTCTTACCCCTTAAAATTGCCACATCTCTGAACTCCCTCTACCCCACCATGAAGAAGGATGGATAAGCTCCTAGATCTCACTAGGTTATGGAGTAATTGCTCAGTCACATCGGTGGCTTTTCCAAACACATTTTAATAAATGTTGCATGCCTTCTCTCCTTTCGGTGTGTCTAGGCCACTTTATTTTAGTGAATCTTCCTAGGGGAGAGGGGAGCTTTCCTCTCATCCCTACAATAAAAGAGTCATGATGTAACTAAAGAAGCTGTGAGGTCAGACAGGTCTATGCTGAAGCTCTGAATTCATTATTTACTAGTTATATAGTGGTAGGCTAGAAAAGTTAACTTTTTCTGAATCTTAAGGGCCAACCCATGACATATTAATTGAGGTGGCTGGATCTCACACAGTGGACTGCATGGTTTGTTAGCTTGGCATACATGCCAGGCATATGTGCTTGCATGCCCAAAATCCCAAAAGAAAGGAGAAATGGAGGAGAAGGGATTGTGGCATGGCCATTCCCAATGGGTGGGGAGGAAAGGTACATCCTCATTTCTCTCTCTTTCTCTCTCTGTTTGTTTCCAGTAAGCACACATCTCTCTGGCATATTAAATAATAATAATATACAATTAAATGATATGTGTGCAAACAGCTAATGATTGACACTCCTAGCTTACTTCTGTTAAAGTGGATTGAGCTGCAGAAAATCATTTTCTGGGGACCAGCAATTGGTGTAATGGCTATGTTGCTGAACTCCCACGTAGTCGACCGCGGTTTGAGTCCCAGACCCGGTGGCTTAAACTCATGTAGGGCGTGTATGCGTGCATGCCCAATATCCCAGGAGAATGGAGAAGGGATTGTGGCGTGGCTATCCCCTCTGAGGGGCGATTTCTCACTTTCTATTTCTGTCTCTTTCTGGCAAGCGCATGTGCCCTATAGCAAAAACCTCTCAAAAACTCAAAAAAAAAAAAAGAAAAAGAAAAAGAAAATAATTTTCTGCATTAATAGATCATGAAAACTGGCCTACATTTTTTAAAACATGTTTTATTAAAGAAAGTGTTTTAACATTTATAAAACAAGAATAGTATCATGAGTCCTTGTGTTCAATAGCTTTTCCACTCGACACATTCACAAGGATTTTCATGACCTATCAAACTGTGGTCCCAGACAGTGACTCTCCAATTCCCAGTCCTTGATGCAGGCATCTGTCTTGACCAAGGTGGAGTAAAAATGGAAAGAAAGAGAGGAAGGAAGAAAGGATGAATAGAAGGAGCCTGACATTTTAAGCCGGTCTGTAAACCTAAGTCATTTTCAGAGCATTGAAATTTTTCTTTCCTTAGAGCATCCCTGTTAGTCATCCTCATCCTGACTATATTACTCAGGATTCTTCAGAGAAACACAACCAATAGGATGTGCATGTGTGTATTATAAGGAACTGGCTTACACGATTGTGGAAGGTTGTCAGGTCCAGAATCTGCAGCATAGGGTGGCTGGCTAGAGGCCCAGTAGAATCGATGATCCAGCTGAGGTGGGAAGGTCATCTGCTAGAGAATTCCCTCTCACTAGGTCAGTCTTTTTCCATTCAGGCCTTCAACCAATAGAATGAGATCCACTTACATCAGGGAGGACAATCTGCTTTACTTTAAGTCCACTGATTTCAAATATACTGTAAAGTTATATGTGATTCAATGTAATATAAATAAGATTATGATGATAAATAAATAAAATAATAGTTTTCACTTCTCTATTTATGAAGAAAAACAGTCCATACTTTTATTTTCCTTTCTTTTTTTGTTTTGCATTAGATCTCTGCTTCCTTTGTAAATGAATGGATATATTGCCTACACAATATACAACATATTTATCAGTCCTATAAGATTATAATAATGTATAAATCCTAAGTGACATTAGACTGGGTTGAAAAAAAATGAGGTAATGGGCAACTAATTGTTGAAAAACAAAATATTTGTGCTTCATAAAGTGGTTCATATGCTTGATTTTATCAACACGCACGGGACCAGTCATTAGGAGGCTTGAGTTCTAGTTTCTGCTCTGTTCCTCTGTTATGCCCCAGAGGACATGTCACAATGTGTCATCACCTTGAGTGTCCTTTTTATCTATAAAGAAGGCACTGAGTATATGTGATGTCCCAAATCCCTTCCGACTGTTCGAGATTTTTCCAGAATTTGAAACCTGAGTCATTCAGTTCAGAAGCCAAAAAAGATTGCATTGAAGACAAAGATTTGGGGGGAGGAAGGGTCTTTGCTTTCTGACCAGCAAGAAAGATAGGTGTGAGAAAATCACAGTATGTTAGCTCTGTATAAATAATAAAAGTAGCACACTTCTCTGTCCCACTCTCATCAGGAAATAGATAAAGCTAATTGATAAGACAATCAGTAAACTGCGTATGAGGAACTTATGAGGTCCACAAATCATTAATCATTTATCAGAGCAAATAATAAAACAAGTGTCCCAATTCTATGTACTGGAATAATGTAGTCTCTCATTTCCTGAAACTTAATGGTAACTAAGGGAGTGATTTGAATTTTGACTTCCCTTATGTAGACGTAAGGACTCTGATGGTTAGAACTCTGAACCTCTGACTTTCATTTCCGTTACCCCCACAGTTCCCATAGCCAACCTTTTGGCTGAAAGTATTACCTTAGGGGAGACCTGTTGCCCTCCCTCTGACTTCTCATCCAACTGTCACCCACAGTTAAATCAATCAGTGCTTTCCAAGAAAAATAAAAATTAGCTTTTCTCAATCTGTTATAATTCTGTTTAAATAGGGCTTCTTCACTTTAAGAAAGAATGCACTTATAAAGATCAATATGTTGGGATCAGCAGATGGCGTAATGGTTGTGTCACTGGATTCCCACATAGTCAACCATGGTTAGAGTCCCAGACCCTGTTACCTAAAACTCACAGCACAAGCATGCCCAAAATCCTGAGAGGAGACTGGAGGAGAAGGGATTTCATGACCATCCCTCCTGGAAGGTGACTTCTCTTTCTGTCTCTCCGTGTCTGTCTGTCTCTCTGGCAAGCGCATGTGCCCTATAGCAAAAACATCTATTAAAAAATAGGAAAGAAAAAAGTCCTCATAAGACTAAACCCCTTCCATATTGGGACCAGCAGTTAGCGTAATGGCTATGTCGCTGGACTCCCACGTAGTCGACCGCGGTTCAAGTCCCGGACCCGGCGGCTTAAACTCACGCCGGGGCGCATGTGCATGCGTGCCCAAGATCCTGAGAGGAGAATAGAGGAGAAGGGATTGCGGCGTGGCCATCCCCACTTGGGGGTGATTTCTAGCTTTCTGTCTCTCTGTCTGGCCGAGCGCACACCCCCTAAAGAAAAAACCTCTCAAAAAAAAAAAAAAAAAAGACTAAACCCCACACATAAATATTTTAATATTATTTATGACTGCTTTCTAAAGTTTTGAAAAAACTCACAATAGCACATTGTTTACTTTTTTATAGTACTATCAGTTGAAATCACAATCAGCACTTAAATTATAGTCAATCCGCACTATGAAGAGTTTGGTTATTGGATGACCCAGTGGCTTGATAGGCAGTGTTGTGTGCTGCTTGCTTATGGAGTAAACCTGGGCTTAGAGATCTTGGTTCTTGCTACACAAAATGGGGCTGAAACAGAGGCCAGGCAGAGGAGTTACATTTGGTCCCCAAGTGTTGGTTGTGGAAGTGGGAAAGGGACGTGGAGACCTGCAGCTCAGCTCTTTCTGTCAGCCAGTCTATAAGACAATTGAGTTAACATCAGCACTAGGGAGGGTCAACATACCTCTTTGAACAGGGGAAGAGTGTCCCACTCCTGACTATCTCAGGTGAAATGAGGAAAGGAATCTTTCCAGGGAAAAGAACCTGTGGGAGGATGATGGTAAAAGAAAACATCCAAAATGGCTTCTGATTAATGCTGAAGATGGCAAGAACCTTGGTGTGTAGGTCTAGAAGAGTGAAAGAGAGAGGGGGGTACAACATATGTATGAATGTGCACAAGTGCATACACACACGCAGGGGGAAAATGATTTACTTCTGTAAAGCACTTAAAGCCAATTAGTTTCCCACCAAAAATTTCATCAACATTTTTCCCCTTTATTCATGATAAAATGTATGTGCACACATATGATATGAGAGAAAGAGAAATACCATCCATGTATTCTGGTCATCCCCTTCTTCCAGACCTCTAGCCCAGTGGATCTTGGGCACTTTCATGCATGCCACACATGTTTCAAACTTGCCAGGCTAAGGATCCAAGCCTTGGTCACCCTATGGATCCAGATTCCCTTGAGTAGCAGCACATTATCACAGAGCTAGCCCAACATTCAACAATATATATACATACACATACATACATCACACACACACACACACACAGATATCAACCATTGTCTACAAGTAAAGCTAAAGAGAAATAGTTTTTATCAAATCCCTTCAGCATCCAGGAAAGTGCTAGATGTCTTATCTATGTACCTATGTACTAGGTATAAAGCTTAATCTTGCAATCACATGTGTCCATCATCTTTTTCACTTTTCTGTTTCTTTCCTTTGCTAGTATTCTCATAAAGCAAAATGATAAAAATGGGAATGAAATGAAACAAAACAAAATGTTTGCTTTACATGACGTTATTGTTGACATATGTGTATGTACTATAGTTCAAGTCTTGTGCCTGGTGGCTTGCTTTCTCCCTTTATCTCTCTCTCTCTCTCTCTCTCTCTCTCTCTCGTCAAATTAAAAATAATAATAATAATAAATATAAATAAATACATAATTCTTTAAAAAGAAAGAATCTAATTGTGAATGCTTCTTTCTATTTAATACCTCTCCAAGATTATAGATAGGCACACAGAAGGCATGACACAAGAGATAATGTACTACTCAAAAGAAGTTAGATCCCACACAGCAACCATGGTTCAAATCTTAACTCAGTCACTTAAAACAAGCTGGGCACATATGTTCCCAAGATCTAATGCACTGAAAGACAGAAGGAAAGGGATTGAAGCATGACCAGATTCTATGGAAGATGCTCCTCAATCTCTCTTCTCTTCTCCTCTCTCTCTCTCCCTCTCCCTCTCCCTCTCCTTCTCTCTCTCTCATGTGTCCACAAGTTCTCTATCATAAATAGAAAGAAAAGAACAGAACATAGAGCATATTTATGTTCATACTTTAATGGCCCATTGAAATCTGGTAGCCTAGGCTTTCAAGCTAAGCTTGGCCATGGGACTCTTCAGCAAGAAAGTAGCTTCAGTTGTTAAAGACCAGCCTCCATGGTGCATGCCCTTAATGGTCTTCCTGCCTTTTGGATGTCTCCAGGAATAGAAGGACAGAGTACTCCTCTTTCTGAGATCCACAGACCCCTATCCCCTATTGGAGAAACACCCTTCTCTCAATGGCAATTGCTTTTCCCTACTGCACTGAAATCCAGGAAGGAATCCAGAAGAACTCCAGAAATCAAGTCCAAAAAGAAATCTAATCCAGTTGCATACAATTCTTAATTTCCAACACAAAACTGGTTTTGCTTGCAGTAGAAATTTTCTGTGTGACAATTAATAATAAAACAGTATGAAATGGTGCTTTGAGATGTGATGCTTAGTTTCCTACTAGTTTCAGAGTTATTCTTGTCCTAGGAGAATATTGGTGAGTTGCAATCTGAAAAATCCATGTGTGACTTTTAAGATAGCACATGCTAAGTGCCCAAGTGTCTCATACATGCAGAGAAAGAAGCTGCCTGGGAATAGTGGGGAAAGCTTCACTGATAAAAGCTGAACTTAAGCTGGAGTCACCATTTCTCTAGAATTGTAATAATAAATATCAGTATATGAAACATCTATTATGGCTAGGCACATACAAAATGAAGGAAGAAGTAAGGTGCATAAGACATGGGCTTACTTCAAAGAGTTCTCAGTCTTGTGGGCAAAAGTGCAAAGATTTATTGTGTGGTTTGAATGCACTACAGGAGGCATGAAAAGATGTGGAAAAAAACATAAGGCATAGATCCTACACTGGAGTGACTCACATCCTACCAGAAGAGACAGACAAGGCACAACTAAAGAACCAGTTAAGTGCCAAACCATGCTAACCCTAACCACAACGGGAATTCTGAAAAGGCAGAAAATGTTTAAAAGTGATCTTGATCATCAGGCTTGGTGAGATTTAAATTGGGTTTTACATTTCTCTCCATTTTTAAAAAAGTTCATTGAAGATCATGGACGATCACAGTGCTAGGCTCTGGGAATACAAGCATAGAAAAGTCCAAATTCGTATTTTGAGATGTTGGGTGGGCCCAGCCTCTGTGGTGTAGAGTGAGTTAGTGTGGCAGACTACAGAGTTAAAAACCATGTGCCTACCATGGTTCAAGTCCCCAGCCAGGTTGGCCTGAAACATCTTGCTGTGTGCATACAACACAGGATCCTGACAAGCTGGAGGACTGAAGGAAGAGGACTGCAGCATGATGGAGCCATGTGGAGGGTGTCTCTGTCTTTCTCTTTCTCTCTCATTTTCTGTCTCTGTCATGTGCACACATGCTCATGATCAATTATAAATTGGGAGGAAAAAAACTCAGTAAAGAGTGAAGAGGGTCAGAGAAACAAAACTACACATCAGGGTGGTAAATACTACCATCAAAACATTCTCAGACTTTACTTTTCCTGAGAATTAGGGACAATTCCAGAATGAAGGTGCTGTCTCTGCTGAGCTTAAAAAGAGGAGTAGGAGTTAGCTGGGAAAACAGGTTGAGGGAGAGATTCTAAACCAAGAGCCTATCAAAGTGGATAAATTCCTGGAAAGCCAACATCAAGCAATTCCTGCATTAGTAGCAAAAGTAGTGAAAACAAGGAGAAGCATGAAGCCAGTAAAGTGTTATTCTTTATCTGTCTTCAAAGATGACAATGCCCCATATATCCCTGTGAAAGACCTATACCAGGGAGAGGTTCAAGTTCACTTCCAACAGTCTGTGTACCTTGACTCAACTATGCCACCTCCACAGAAGCACTTTAGGACAATGTAGTGGCCAGACACTTGCTGTGAATCTGACCTGACTATGGAAGGTGCTGCCCTCCTTTGGTAAACTGACTCACACCTTCCTGTAACTCTAGTCCGAGAGTGGGGAAGAGAGGGCAGGGCTGTAGGTGCGTGAGCATAAATCCTCTCTACCTCTGAGTAAGGACAACAGTAAGAGCTGGTTCATCTGTAGCAGCATCATGACCATCACTGAAAGAAGCAAAATATTGGTTCTTTGAAAAGATCAATAACATTAAAAAAAAAAAAAAAAAAAAAAAAAAAAAAAAACTCTTAGGCAGGCCAACCAAGGGGAAAAAAAAAAAAGAGAGAGAGAGGATGAAGAAATGAGAGACAAGCACATGGCGTAATGGTTACATTGCTGAACTCCCACATGGCTGACCGCAGTTTGAATCCCAGATGGAGAGGCTTGAAACTCACGCTGGACACATGTATGTGCTTGCCCAAAATCCTGAGAGAATAATGGAGGAGAAGGGAGTACAGCATGACCATCGCCCCTGGAGGGTGATTTCTCACTTTCTGTCTGTTTTTCTCTGTCTCTCTGGTGAGTGAACATGTCCTAATTCAAAAATCTCTCAAAAAAAAAAAAAAACTGGAAGAAGTGATACCACCACAGATCATGGGCATAAAGAGGATAATGGATAATAAAAAAAATATTACAAATAGTTCTATACCCACAAAATGGAACAATTCCTTAAGAGCTACAATCAACCAAAACTCACAGAAGAAAAAGCAAATTATTTTAATAAGTTCATTATCTGTTAAAAGAATTAAATAAATTATTAATAAACTTTCAAAATAGGAAGCACCAAGTCTAGATTATTTCACTGGTGAATTATATCAAATCTTTAAAGAATAAGTTAATTTTCTACAATCTATATTAAAAAATAGAAGCAGATATAACTTCCTAACTCATGCCATGAAACTAGCATTACTCTAATACCAAAACCACACAAAGACATTATTAAAAAAAAAAAACACACTACAAACCAATATCTGTCATTAACATATTAACATAAATGCAAAAATTCTAAACTAAATGTTAGCAAATGAGATCCAACAAAGTGAAAAAAGAATTAGGCCTGCAAGTGGTGTGATGGGTAAAGGCAGTGGACTCCTACATGGCCAACTGCAATTTGAGTCCCAGGCCTGGTGGCTTAGTTTCTCACTTTCCTTCTCTCTCTCTGTCTTTCTCTGATAAAACTAGAAAATAATAAGAAGAATAAATTAAAAGTTAAAAAAAAGTGAAAACAGAATTAAACACCATGACTGAATGGGATTTATTCCAGGTATGCAAGGCTAGTTTAATAATCAAAAAACAAGAAATGCATTTCATCTTATCAACAGGTTAAAAGAAAAAATGCCTATTTTTTAAAAAATAAACTCAATTTCTATTTCAATTCATATTTTGCTAGGGTAGAGGAACTCAACCTCAGGTGATATAGAGTCCCCCGTTTTCCCTGGGCTGATGTCTGTATCTGAAGAGGGATAGTAGGCATGGCATGGCAAGGCATTGCAGGTGGGCTGGGAGCCAGTGTTCCACTTGATCTTTATTTCCATCCTCATTCTGGTATTTACCAATTGTCTACCACCCCACTGGGCCCAATCTTGCAGTGTGATGGTGAGCCTCTGAAGTATCTTGGTCAGGGTCCCCTTCAGCAGCTCCTTTCCTGGCTTCTCTGCTGCAGAGGATTGAGATGGTACTCTGTTCTAATCAAAAGTCAAGTTTTGTACCAGTACCAGATTACTTACCTGATGCCTTCCCCATCACCACCCAATTCTGTTGGGTTGGAAGTTCCAGATCTATTGTCAAGGCCTTCTGTGTGTTCAGCCACCTGGTGTCCTTCCTGTGAACATGCAGCCATGATCTAGAGTGTGAGCCTACAAGCCCAGAACCCTTGCCACATCCACCACCACCAGCCTCAAAGAAAGACACCAGGTTTGTGAGGGAGCAGGCATGGTCCAAAAGCCAAAGGATTAAGGATTAGGCTGCTGTTTCACCCCAACTGTGATGGCAAAAGGAGTAGGTGATTCTCGTCCCTCCCTCAGGGGGACAGATTCCCCCACAGTTCACTTTCAGTCCGGGGGCATAACTCAGGGGCATGACCTGGGGTTTTCTGCTCAGCCTGGTCCCAGGTAAATGTGAACAGAGACATGTATGAGAGCCTCTTCTCATCCTTGACTCTCCCAGCCACCTCACCCCACCCCCATCCCTTGTTGTCTGTGCTATCTAAGAAAGTCTTCCCCCTCATCTCACGCTAGCCTGGTCAGTGACCAACAAATTGGAGAAGGATCCGACAGGAGTGTGAAAATGTAAGGTAAAATATCTTGGTTGTACCTGTTTATAGTTTAGCTTTGTATTTAAACAAAGGAAATAAACTTGAAATTAAATTGTCATAAAAAATGAAACAAGAAAAATTAAAGTATTTATTGCCAGGCAAAAAAAAAAAAAAAAAAAGGCATTCTGTTGCTTTTGAGTGGAAGAATAAGAAACTCTGAGAAGTTGCCTGGGAACCCCAAGGCCTATATATTACACTCAGCCATTTCCTCCCTGGGGTACAGCAGCCCCAGACTCCAGTCCAGTAGGTAGGCAGATAGCTTCTCTCTCAAGTAAAAAAAAAAAAAAGGCATTCTGTTGCTTTTGAGTGGAAGAATAAGAAACTCTGAGAAGTTGCCTGGGAACCCCAAGGCCTATATATTACACTCAGCCATTTCCTCCCTGGGGTACAGCAGCCCCAGACTCCAGTCCAGTAGGTAGGCAGATAGCTTCTCTCTCAAGTGCCTCCACCTCACTTCATTCTTTGCCTGTCCTCCATCTCTCCTCTTTCTTCCAGCACAGGGATCATATTTTAGTGAAAAAAGCATAAAGGTAGAAGTACCCTGTCTAGGCCTCAAGATGTTTAGACTTCTTTGTCATTCTCATAAAGACATGGGCTTTATAAAATTAAAGGTAGGGCCAGCAGGTGGCATGGGGGTTAAGGCACTACACTCCCACATGGCCGGCCACATTTAGGGCCCAGGCCTGGTAGCTTGCTTTATCTTCTCTCTCTGTCTGTCTCTCTCTCTCTCTGATACACACACACACACACACACACACACACACACACACACACCACATGGCCGGCCACATTTAGGGCCCAGGCCTGTTAGCTTGCTTTATCTTCTCTCTCTGTCTCTCTCTCTCTCTCTGACACACACACACACACACACACACACACACACACACAACCAAGGCAATAGGCACAGAATAGCACTATTTAAATAGAACAAATAGCACACGAGGAAAACTTAGGGCATGGGAGAAAAGACAAATCGCTCAATAAAAAATTGAGATAAAATCACACAGGTGGAAGGTCTAAATTTCATGATCAAAAACTCAGATAGGAAATAAATAGAACTTTCTGTACTGTTTTATAACTAAACTTACCTTAGCTCCTGTGTTTATTGACCTCACAATAAGACATAATCTTGCCCAGCTCACTCACTTCCTGATTGTTTTCTCCTCCTTTAGAGTAAATGCTTGGTTATTTTAGGGTTCACTTCCTCCCTTCTTATTCCTGCCTTCTTGAAAGTGATATGAGTCCCAGAGGGCTTAAATATTTCCTTGTCATCAGAAGAAGAGAAGCATCTGGTCAGGAATTGCCTTTGGTCTTTGCTGTTTTTACTGAAGTGTAGCATGGCCCATCAGGTAACAGATATAAGCCTGGGACTCCATCACATTTGCTGTGATAGGTGACAGGACCATGGATAATGAGTGTACGTTCCTGATTCAAACACAAAGCCACTTCCGCCCCTCCCCCCCAGACTACTCCTGCACGCCTTCAGAATATTCTACAGGCTCCCCTCACTGAGTTCCTGTGAGTCCTCCTCGGTCCACTTTCTTGGACCATGGTAGCTCCATTGTTCCTTTGCCTTGCTGAAAATGAGTCAAGGCTCACTGTCACCTGAACCACATCCTAGAAATGCACAAATTCTTTCTGCTCTGGAATCCCTCTGATTTATCAAGTGTAGTGGTCCTATCACAATCAGACTAACAATTTTGAAATTGAGGTGCCTATTCCCAATAAACACACTGAGTGCAACCCTACAGGTGGAATCTAGAACATGCAATGACCACCCCAATGGGATCCTATACACATAGAATCTGAGAACCAATGGAGGGCTCCTATCATTCTCCCTCTTGAGAATCTGGCCCAAAGAGAAAGAGCCCAGGAATCTGAAACTTAAGTCTGGTCACCATCTATTCTTTTCTACACCCTCAACTAGTTATATCATGAAATGCATGCTCTGAGTCCTTCAGGTTTTTTTTTTTTTTCCTTTTAGGTTTTTGGCATAGGGAATGTGCAGTTACCAGAGAGAGACAGAGAGAGAGAGGGAGAGGGAAAGTGAGAAATCACCTTCTGGAAGGATGGCCACACCACAATCCATTCTCCTCCTGGGATTCTGGACATGCACATATACATACTCATTGGGATTTTTCAAGCCACCAAGTCCAAGACTTGAACTGTGGTCAGCCATGTGGGAGTCCAGCACTTTAGCCACCATGCCACCTGCTGACCCCAGCCTCCAGGCTTATTTCTTTAGAGGGAAAAATAAACAAACAAACAAAACACTTCTATTTTAATTTTCTTAAATTTCAAGGTCATGAATTTCTTTTAAGATTAGTTGATTCAGTTGATCTTGGCACTGTCTTCTGTTTTGTTTTGTTTTCTTAATTTTGTCAGAGTGCATTCGCACCAACTGGGGGAGACAAAGAAACAAAGAGAAAGCAAGAGAGGGAGGGGAAAAAGCAACCCCCAGTGGTACAAGGACACACACCAATGCCTTCTCCTCCATTTCTCCATCCTGTCGGGATTTGGGATATGCATACATACACATCGCCAGTGTGTTTCTCAAGCTGCTGAGGCCAAGATTTAAACCCTGTGGTCAGCCATGTGGGGTCCAGTTCTCTTAAACACCAACCCGTGGGGCTTGACTTTATTTGTCTCTCTGCTAACACAATGAATGCTTTGGTCTCAAGGGTCTAGTTCCAAAAAGAGGATCTTGGAGTACAATGCCAAGAAATAGACATAAAGGGAGATTAAAGGAGCTTTAGTTAATTTTATTATATTTCTAAAAAATAGGAAAGAAGAGACAAGCAGATGGAGTAATGGTTAATCACTGGACTCCCACATAGTCAACTGCAACTCGAGTCCTGTACCCAACAGTTTAAAGCTCACATCAGGTGTGTATGTGTGTATGCCCAAAATCCTGAGAGAGGGACAGAGGAGAAGGGATTACAGTATGGCCATCCCCCTGGGGGTGATTTCTCATTTTCTCTGTCTCTCTGTCTCTTTGGTGAGCACGTTCACCTTCTAGCAAAAACCTCTCCAAAAAAAAAAAAAAAAAGAACAGGAAAGAAAATCCTGATTCAATAACAGCTTTTTCAATTAGGCCTACTTGGTCTAGTTATGAGGTGAGGGGAATCACTGAAACATTCATAAGTTAGGGGAAGTGGAACCTGCTTAAAACCTCCGAGAGCTGTCTTACCCTTTGTGGAAAATACTGGTATCAATACCCCAATATCTGTTATTCTCTCCTTCTATTAATATGCCTAATTTTTAACTGGGTATGTAGTTGCTTAGAATCAAAATTACCTAGCCAAGCTTCTCTTGGAGAAACTGAGATGGATCTATATACCCTATGACAAACTCTGCACCTATGCATTAGAGTAAGTCATGCTGACTACTGTACCAAATCAATTCTAAATATTTGGGAACTTCATTCATTAAAAGTTATATCTTGTTCAGGTAAAGACCACTTGGTTGTTCCTGCCCAGGTACCTCCCTTTGTTTTCTATTCAGGAACCTTAACTTCTTTTACGTTGTGACTCTGTCCCCCTACCCTCACAGTCTTCTCTATTCAATGAGCATATGGAGAAGAGAATGAGGCTTGTGCATAAGAAGATTTTCTGGACTGGGCTAATCAAATTCCATTGGCTGAGACTCAATGCTATGGTCATATCTAAATGCAAAAGAAATGAGAAAACATAAGCAATCTAATAGCCTCCAAAAGAAGGGGAACATAAGGATACTAGTGAGTATTAATGACTGTTATCATCTTCCTGTTGACTGGTCAACTCAGAGCTTCTCAAAGAGGCCATGCATTCTTCCCATCAGGCAAGTCAAGAAACACCTGCTGACTATATTCTGTAGACTTATGCTCAAGTTTTCAAGAGGCATAGCATGAACCAAATCTCATCTTGCTATTAAGGTGCTATCAGTAGAGAGAGAGGTGAGAAGACAGATGGTCTACAGATCAAAATGAAATGATAAAGTACTATAAATAACACAGTAAAGGTTATGTCAGTGCAGGAGAAAAAAAATTTAACTCTGACTAGTAGAAGATGTTATTGTGGAGGATGTGACTCTAGAACTAGGTCTAGATTGATAAAATGTTCTCCAAAAAGAGCATTTTAGGTAAAGGGGGCAGCTAAGCAAAGACCATGAGCACAAAGGTAATTACTCAGGTGTGGCTACTGTATGAAATGGGCAGTGTGGAAAAGCCCTAGAATCCTGGGACCAGAAGCTGGCGTAATGGCTATGTCGCTGGGACTCCCATGTAGTCGACCGCAGTTCGAGTCCAAGACCTGATGGCTTAAACTCATGCCCGGCGCATGTGCGTGTGTGCCCAAGATCCCTAGAGGAGAATGGAGGAGAAGGGATTGTGGCATGGCCATCCCCACTGAGGGGTGATTTCTCGCTTTTTGTCTCTCAGTCTGTCTCTGTCTCTTTGGTGAGTGCACGCGCCCTATCAAAAAAAACCCCCTAAAAAAAAAAAAAAAAAAGCTCTGGAATTCTTTATTTTCCCTATCTGCCTTTTCATATCTATCTATTGACATCCTACCCACCTGTAAAGACCAGATTGCTCCAAGAAGCATTCCTTAAGAAGCTTTCCTACACACACTGCATCCTGCCAGGATCAGGCATGAAGTCTAATCCATCTTTAGAAGCCCACAACAGACAAGCCTAATGCCTTCTTCTAGAAGGGCTTTGAGAAACCAAGGTCAATGACTCGCTTCATTTATGAAGTGGTAAATCTCCATGGTCTTTGTTAAATGGCTGGAAATTTTATATACTTCCAGCTGCACTGTTGCTAGTTAATGATTAATTTCTAATTGCTGCCTCGTGCCTTCTGGCAGAAGGTTCTGTATGACTCAGGGCTCTTCTGATATTCCAGGAAGACACTGGAGATACACTCTCCTGAACATGGCCCCAGGCACATGAACCATGGACACATAGGGTAAGAGTCTCCTTAGGTCCCCCTACTAAGCATGTTTCTGGAACAAAAGGAACCAAGATACGTGCTGCTTATTCAAATGAATTTATAGCATTATGAAAAAGGAAAACTAAAATCTGTTCAGCCCACTTTTATAAGAGCAAACGCCATTTTCTGAGACTGATAGAACTCCATGAATGGCTGCACAGAAAAGAACATTTTAGTACTTCCAAATTGCTAAAAATATGCACAAGCATGTTAAATATTTGATTACTAGTATTCATAGATAACATTAAGCAAGAATTTTCATTTAAAAAATAAGATGGTTAAGATATTACAAATATTCACTTATACATGAATACACAATCTAAATATGTATAAATGCAGGCTGTATAATGGTATGTCTTCATCTGAAGGATAAAAAAGTTTCAGAATAAAAGCAATATTATGCTATTAGCTATTGTATCATTATGATATTAGATAGATTGATGACATATTGATAGTAATAATGACAACTGAAATTTATCAAGCAATTCCTGGATGGCAGATAAACTCTGTACTAAGAGCTGTGTGCATTTCCTCAGTTAATTCTCTTAACAGCTCAGTGACAAAGTTCTGTTGAGATGCTCATCTTACACATAAGGAACATAAGCCTGCACTGACTCTCCCAAAGGAAGTGGCAAAGTCATACCCAGAGTCCTGTTCTGAGTCTAAAGCCTATGATTTTAATCACACCTTGAAAGGCTACTATATGCTTATTCCCGTACTACACATTTATTGAGCAGCTCAGTATGCAAATATCAGGCCAAACACTGGAGGATAAAAATGTTTCTACAGCACAACCTGCCCTCTACAAACCTTCAGTCTAGAAATCAGTATCAATTTTAACTTTAAAATTTCTTTTTTTTTTTTGAGAGGTTTTTGCTATAGGGCATGTGAGATCACCAGAAAGAGAGAGACAGAGAGACAGAAAGCAAGAAATCAAC
>NW_006159757.1:7957969-7980893 GCF_000334495.1 Tupaia belangeri chinensis
TTTAAAATTTGCCATAGAGTGTGTGGACTCACCAGAGATACGTAGAAAGGGAAAGTGAGAAATCGCTCCCCAGGGAAGATGGCCATGTCGCAATCCCTTCTCTTCCATTCTCCTCTCGGGATCTTGGGCATGCATGCACAAGTACCTGGCGTGAGCTTAAGCCACCGGGTCCAGGACTCGAAAACATGGTCGACTACATGGGAGTCCAGTGACATAGCCAATTCACCATCTGCTGATCCCTAATTTTAAAATTTCTATACAAATAGCAATTACATATAAATATAATAGCTAAAAACTGGAAATAACCCAATGTCCTTCATAGTTAAAAGTAAGCTGTGGCACACTCATATCATGGAATACTATTTACCAGTAAAAAAAAAATGCTCATTTTTAACTTTTTCTTTGAGAGAGAAGAGAGAGACACCATCAACAGAGTTTTCATGTTACAATCCACCCCCCCCAGTCTCAGTCAACCCAGGTCATGGACACACGTATGCACCCAGTATGCTCAGGAAGATCCAAAGACACAAAGCCAGGACCTTGCCTATATGCACTCAGTTGTGTTGCTGTTGCCCCACTGCCTGGCTCCAAGAGCAAACTATTAATACATACAACAAATTGGATGGATGTCAAAGGAATTACGCTATGTGGAAAAAGTCCACTTAAAGGTCATGTACTATGTGATTCCAGTCATATAATATTCTCTTTTTCTTTTAATTGCCAGGGAATGCACTCACAAGAGAGAGAGAAAGCACCGCCCAATGGGGAGTGGTCACTCCACAATCTCTGCTCCTCCATTTTGCTATCCTGCTGGGATTCCGGCCCCATTCACACTCGGCATGTTCTTCTAGCTCCCACAGATGGGATTCAAACTGTGGTCGACTAGGTGGGATCTAGCTCTCTTAACCACTAGGACACAGGACCAGCCTTATACAACATTCTTGAAGTAACAAAATTATAGGGATGGAGGATTAATCCATAGCTGCTAAAAATCAGGGATAAGAGGAGAAAGAATATGCAACTGAAAAGAGGGAGTGCGATAGAGTCTAACGGCAATGTAGCCAGTTCTGGTTTTTATTTTTTTCTTTTAATATGCCAGAGGGCACATGCACTCACTGGAGAGAGACAGACAGAAAAAGAGAGAGAGACAGGGAAAGTAAGAAAGCACTTCCCATCAGGAATGGCCACATTGCTATACTTTCTCCATTTCTCCCTTCTTTCTGGATTTTGAACACACATGCCCTTATGCACAGCACGTTTTTCAAGCAGCCAAGTCCAGGAACTAAACTATACAATTGGTCATGTGGGAGCCAGCTGTCCTCACCATGCCACCAGATGGCCCCATTCTATATCTTCACTTTGGTGGCGATTATAATAATCTACATAAAGTTGCTTAAAACTATGCACACTAATACACAAATGAATACATACAAAATCAAGGAAATCTAGATTTCTGTGAATCAAAGTCAATTGTGTGAGGCGATACCGTATTACAACTATGTAAGATGTTACATTGGAGGAAACTAGGGAAAGGGAACAAGGACTTCCCTGTATATATATATTTATTTTGCAAGTACTTTGGATCTACAACTATGCCCATTTTTATTACTATGCAAGTATGTATTCTCCTTTATTAGAGACTCTTTCTCCTTACCAGTAGCTGCACCACCTCAGCCAAGGCCATTGCCCTGAGAGAGCAGATTTTCTTGGTACTTGGCAGAACTTAAATGGGGGTTTTCATAGCTGATGTTTAAATAAAGTCAGCAGTTAACCTGTAACTATCCTGTCAGCAGTCAAATGACAGTCTTATATAAAGATTTTTTTTTCCTGAAGCATGGTTCTTTTATTAAATAAATACACACACACACACACACATTTTGTACTTTTATGCATTTTCTAAACTATTATCTGAAATACTTTTAGGACCACACATACAAATAAATAACAACCTCTTCCATTCCCATGCCTTGCTTTTTTCTGAAGAATACTTTCCTTGTTATCTTATTTGTAGAACATACCACTGTGATCCTGATTCAAAGGCTAAAATCACACAAATTACAAGTTAGCATTTGGTGATGACCTACTCTACACTACCAAAGCCTTCTCTTGGGTCAGCAGGAGATCTGGTCCTGTTTTTACCAAAATCTTCTAAATCTTTAATAGGCTCTCTCTTTATGTACCCTAGTTTATCAAATACAAGACACCATGAATCAATCATAAGACACTTTCAGTATATATATACATATATATATGTGTGTGTGTCAAATGTAAACCTTATGCTTATTCAAAGAACAGGATCCTCTCTTATGCCTTAAAAACAAAAACGAAACTTCCGTTTTATGATAGTATGATCTCTTCATTCCAAATACAAGACACAAAGGTTGCTTTTTTGCATAAGAACCTGTGTAGGAAACTGAGAGATTGTGGGGCTACTTGCATTCACTAGATGAGCTCATGAGAAAATTCCCAGAACCCAAGGCCTGGGTGACTCAACATATGAGTGGTGCCAGCAGATTGGAGGGCATGAGTCACTGACAGAGGCCTCCTAACTGACCTGGTTGGGGAAGGGGTTCCTGGGGCAGATTATCAGCTACTTCCTGCCTGCTAACTCCGGGAAGGCCTTGGCTGAATCATGGAGCAGGGCCAAGGGCACTCTGTCTATATCTCCTTTGCTGAGTCAGACAGGCTCCATAGAGGAATCTTCAGGGAGCAGCAGCAACACTCAGTGCATAAGACTGAGAAGGGAAACACTTCCATAAACCAGATAGATCCTGTCGCCATGACAGCAGAGATCTGAGAGAAAGGTAGCACAACCACCAGCCTCTGGCACAAGGTCCCCAGGGCCCAAGCTGAACATCGCCAAGCACAGAGCAACAATGATCAGCCTCAGAGTGGAATCAACCCAGAATCACTTCATCACAGACCTCAGAAGACCCTTAGACATCATCCAGTCCAGGAATAGATAGAATTCAGGATTATGTAAACTCAGATGAAAAATAGATAAATAGAATAAAAGTTCTTTCTTCCTCTGACCAATGACTAATTTTTAGCACTTTGAGTATGTATGCAGGCAGCATCTGTGACTGCTATTTATAAAAATCTTAGTAGATTCTTGTCACTTTACATCCCAAAAAAATCTTAGTAGATTCTTGTCACTTTACATATGGTTCCTTATGAGTTTTGTAGATAGCCTGATAGTTCACCCCATCATCCTGACTTCTTTAAAATTATGGTTATTATTAGGGGACTACTACATCTTGCTATTTAATCATTAGTAAAGTAGCCTATATATTTGCACATCACAAATGTTCATGTTTGGTATTCTGATAACTGTATTTCAATATCATTTTTTCCTTTGTAATCCAGTGTGTTATTAAGTTGTTAGAAAAGTCATGACATAGCTTTTCTGTTTTTCTATGCAAAGATATGTCATGACTTTTCTGACAACCCAGTATTTTATATATTTAAACATCATGTTCTGAGGAGTCAAACCTAGACTATTTCAGGATGTTGTGCTAATGCACAAAGTTGCTATAATAAAGTATCACTGACTGGGGCAGCTTGAATAGTGGGAATGTGTTGGCTCACAGTTCTGGAGGCTGGAAGTCCAAGATCAAGGCATGGCAGGGGGCTTACTTCTGCGGCAGAGAGGAGAATCTGTTAAGAGCCTCTCTCCTTCATTTGCAGATGATATCTTCTGTGTCTTCACATCATCTTCCCTCAGTGCATGTCTGGGTCCAAATTTCTCTTTTGCATAAGAACACCAGTCATGCTGGATTAAAATCCATCCTAACTTTATTTTAACTTAATCACCTTCATCAATTAACTAGGACTCCAACATTTCTTTTAGGAGAGGACACGATTTAGCCTATAACATGTGCCAGTCCAATCTCCATGCTTTCCTTACAAGCCTCAAGCCCAGAGTGACTGACAGAATGGTTGATAGGATACAGGTTTCCTGATGCCTGGTTTGGGATTAGAAGTGCTTTATAAGCTGTAAATGGCCACACAATTGTAGGTTACATGGTGGCTGGGATCCCCTGTAGAGCAGGGAGCCATTTCCCATCTCTCCATGTAAGGAAGACATTCTTGGAAGCCTGAGTAATCAGATCAAAACACAAGCTTTTCATACCAAGGCAGCAGCTCTTTGGCCCCCTAAAGAGGGGCAGAGAAAATTTTAGAATTTTTTTTTTTAAACTTGTATTGGCAACTACTTCCAATCTCATCTCTCAGTTTGATAGCAGTTATGATAATGTGTATGTAAGGTGGCATGCATGTAAGGTGGCAGGTAAGGAAACACAGCAAATACACTGCTAATCATCAAGAAAATGTCTGCAATCTCTCCTACTACATAGGAGATATTAGAACACTTTTTTTAAAAAGATGGGGGGAATACTTTCTCACCTTTTATTTTCCTCCGAGTATCTCTTTGGCAAATCTCAACCTCAAGCCTATTATTCAAATCTGAAATCATGCCTCCTCCATCTGACTTTGTTCTCAAGAGAGCTGAAATGAAGCCTTTCTCTGTGGCTATTGATTGGCATGCACAGATCTTGGATAAAAAGCAAGTACAATGGAAACCAACTGAAGCAGAGAGTTGCTGGGCCCAGGTAGGCCTGTGACAATATGTTGACTAGAATCTATAAATCTATTGTATCATTCAGGATTTTTAATTTAGAAACACAATACCCTGATGTCCTAGTAACAACCTAGTGTCAAAATAGGGACGGGAGGAACCAGCAGTTAGCGTAATGGCTATGTCGCTGGACTCCCACATAGTCGACCGCGGTTCGTGTCCCGGACCCGGTGGCTTAAAACTCACGCCGGGCGCGTGTGCGTGCGTGCCCAAGGTCCCGAGAGGAGAATGGAGGAGAAGGGATTGCAGCGTGACCATCCCCCCTGGGGGGTGATTTCTCGCTTTCTGTCTCTATGTCTCTCTCTGTCTGTCTGGCAAGCGCACGCGCCCTACAGTGAAAATCTCTCCAAAAAAAAAAAAAAATAGGGACAGGGAAGACAATTACCTGCAAGTCCCAAAGTGACAGGAGGGACATTTGTCATCTCTGAGCATTTGTCCCACCAGCCAGTTACTAAACCAGACTTGTTATAGCCCCTGTACCCAGTGAACTCAAGGCTCTTTGCAATAATTCTTAGCATACAAAATACAAGCTTGGTAGAAAATAAGCACATATTTGTTATTTTATCTCTGTCTTCTCTGCTAGACCATAACCAACATGAGGGTAGGACCTAATGCCTATCTCATCCACTACTATGTTCTCATTGCTAACAACAGGTTCCAGCACATAGCAGAGACTAATAAATATTTCCCAAGTAAGTAAAGGAACACCTCTCCCCTTTCCACACCCACCTATCTGATAGCCTAATACTCTATTGCAATACTTCCTCCCGTTCAGTGTTGCTCTACTTCACTTAAATTTAGTTTTTAAAATACAAACACATGACCAAAGTGTGAGAGTAGAAAACATACAACCACCTGCCTACTACATACTCACAGGCCCCACCCACCCAACTACCTACCAGAGAAAGTCCTGTGTCTAGTTGGGGTATTAGTGTTCCGACTACCTTTATTGAACACTTGCTTTCTATCAAAGGCTTTATGTACACTACCTCGTTTATTCTGCACAATAACCTTATTTAGAGACTTGTAGGCTCAGTAGGTTGAAAATCCTCTCTGAGGTCGCACATCCAGAGAGTACTCAACCAGGACTGGAGCTCACTTTTGTCTGATTCCAACACGGTGCTTAAGCCGCTCATTGTGCGACCTCCCTGGAAGTGGCTTCAGAATTTGCAAAGACCTTTTGGCTCCCAGGCCTCTTTCCAAGCCCTGTTACCACGTTGCTCATCCTGCTATTCAACAGCCACATCTGAAGTTTGACTTCCTGCCTCTTGGCTCCCACAGCCCCAGCAGGCTGCCTTTGGAGTCCTTCCACAGCCAAAGAAACAGAGCCCAGCTTCCCAGGTGGTCACACCAGGAAATAAACTAAACTGCAAAACTCTTCTCAGTTCTCCACCTTACTTTATCTGATATTCAGAAACAATCTTGATACTTATCTGCAGCCTGGATGGGATATTTCAGCAATTTCATCCCCACTCCTGTTTCCAGAAGAAGCCATTTAAATTCTAAACACGGTTTCTTAGCACTTGAAACCAATTTCAGAGGGTGGAAATGATTGAATACTAATTACTTGTAGCCAAGGATATTTGAAAACCATCTTTCCTTTTTTTTGTTTTCTTTCACAATTTCAATAATCTGTTCCTAGTACTTCTTACTCTAACCTACTTTTCAGAGAACAAGTTGATAAATTGGGAACATCCATAGTTAGGATAAAATTGGAGACATTTATAAAATCTTTCCTTCCTTCATTTATTTATTGGGTGCTTAGACAAGAAACTGAGGAGAAAGTGATGAGCCAAACCAGCACAGAGCCTACCCTCAAGGTGCTTAAGTCTAGTGAGAGAGTGGACATAGAGCAAATAATCAAACCAAGAAATGTAAAACCGCAACTCTCTGGGAATCTTATGAGACACAGTGGTATATATTCTGATGGGTGTATTTCTGATATACCCACGAGGCTCTGAGGTAGCCATGAGGCTGGAAAGACTCCCCAACACCATGGCACTTGATACATCAAGAGCTACCTGGGTGAAGAGGAAAGAAAGATGCTTACCAGGCAGAGGTAACAGCAAGCGTCTGCGACATAACAGTGAAAGGGAATATGGCAAAGACAAGGGAGTTTAAGAGTCCACGTAACTGGAGACAGCTGAGACAGTTCAGTCCACATAAGCTGAGCCTGGAGAGGCAGGCAAAGGCCAAGCCCCCAAGACAGGGTGAGCTGTGCTCAGTAAATGTGTCTGTCATTAAACCCAAGAGCGATAGGAAAACATCAAGGGGCTTCAACTACTGGGATGCCACAAACTGTTACCTTAAGAGCATTACTGTTGTTTCATGATAGAATAATGAGTAGAATCCCTACTTATCTCTCAGTTTCAAATCTGCCCTTCTATACTCTGCTTTGTGACTAGGGCTAGGATTCTGCATTTCTTCTTTCCCAGTTGACTCATTGTGAGACTCTGTAATAGGAGCTGCTAGAAAAAGATTGATAGAACAAGGAAGAAGACTTCCTCTTTCCTGCTTTGCTCTTTGTTCTGAAAGCATCTCTCCAGTAATGCAGCACTAGATCACAACAGCATTTTGGTTCCAGCCTCCAGTTTCTTTCAGTACTGCTCTAACCATTCCCACCACCACAGCCCCTCAGGATTATCAACACCAGTCAGAGAGCATCCCCCTCCTTGAAGGTCTGACTCTCCACTGTGAAAGATCCCTTCTCTGAGCTATTAGGTTCTGATCATCTCAAGCTCTCCCATTCATTCCCCTAGCCTTTGTGACAGCACTTGTCTTTTGAAGCTTCTTTTTATCCCTGTGTTACCCTAAGGTTCCTCTTTTGTTGTTCAGCCTCTGATATCTGCATGTCCATTTCTCCTTACTAGAGTCTCTCTGTTGAAATACACAGTGTGACTGCTGTTTTCCTAACTCAGCTGTGACTGATAAAACAACACACAAATATATTCTTAGGACCCCAGGGAAGAGGAAGATTTCTTAGACAGGATACAAAAAGTGCTAACAGTAAAAGAAAAGCTTGATCAGTTATGTTACATTGAAAATATCAAACGACAGTTATTAAAGGATTAAAAGGCAAGTGACAGAGTACAAAAAGATATTTGCTACTCATTTAAGCAATAAAGGAAGAAAGAAAGCCTACAAATCAACCCAAGGAAACCTGGGTTCAATGTGAAAGATGCACAAAGAAAACATTTTAATATAGTTTCTGTTTTTAATTGTATGAACTTTTAAAAATAATAAATAAAAGGGCCAGCTCTATGACACAGTTGTAATGCACTGCATAAGAGAAGTCAGTTCTGACATGGTGACTGCAGTTCAAATCCCCAACCACGTTAACCAGAAAAACATGTGAGACCCAAGATTCAACAGGACTAAAGGAAGGGGACTGTGGTGTGACCCCGTGGAGGGTGCTCATCTCTCTCTCATTCTCACGTGCACATGCACATCCTCTACCGGGAGTAAAGAATAAATAAATAATGACCAGAGACTTCAAAATGTTTATCACAAAAAAATTATATCCAATGCCCACCAAACATATAAAAAGATAATCAACCTCATTTTTCATGAGAAGAATACAAATTAGACTCATGAACATATTAAATTCTATGTACCATCAAATAAGAAGAATGACAAGGAGGCTAGATGGTGGCACAGTGGTAAAATAAGATGCTTAGGCAGACCCACTTGGAAAGGCTGCCACTTTGCATCCAGAGACCTCACTGAAAATTCTATATACCATCAAATAAGCTGAAATCAAGAAGAATGACAAGGAGGCTAGATGGTGGCACAGTGGTAAAATAAGATGCTTAGGCAGACCCACTTGGAAAGGCTGCCACTTTGCATCCAGAGACCTCACTGAGTACTCTGGGCATGTGTGCACCTAGGATCTAGGTTGGCTGAAGCTGGAGGTGGATTGTGGCAGTGGGACCTTGTCAGGAGTGCTATATCTATCTACCTATATCTATCTATCATCTATCTATCTATCATCTACCTATCTATCTATCTATCTATCTATCTATCTCTATATCTATCTATCTATATCTCTCTAAACAAGTAATCTTTAAAACAAACTAGTAATGCCAATTGTTGGTAAAGATGGAGAACAACACAGCTCTGCATACAACGTGTGGAAATGTAAATGAGTGCTATCACTATGGAAAATTGTTTCGCATTACCTACCAAAATGGAACCCACATCTTCCACTAGCAGCTCCACTCCTATGTACATATCCATCTGAAATGTCCTTTTTCAGTGAGAGACATGCACCAAGTATTCTTAGCAGCATTATTCATAGTAGCTAAGAATTAGAAAAATTTAAATGTCCCAAAATAGTAGAATGAAAAATAAATTGTAGAATATTCACATAAACCATGCAAAAATGAGAATCAATCACTATAGCTAATGTGACAATAAATATGAATCTTAAGAATTTAATGTAAAGGGAAAAGTCACTAAAGGAAACATACAATGATTTTTGTAAAGTTTACAATGAAACAAAGAGAGAAAACCAAACTATAATGTTTAGGGATGCATGTTTACAGAGTAAAATTATAAAAAGAAACAGAGAAGTCATTACTCATGTGTGTGTGTGTGTGTGTGTGTGTGTGTGTGTGTGTCAGGGTTGTGGTTACTTCTGTGAATAAGAAGGGAATGGCAATTAAAAGGAGATATGGGGACCAGCAGTCAGCATAATGGCTGTGTCGTTGAACTCCCAGGTAGTCGACCATGGTTCGAGTCCCAGACGTGGTGGCTTAAACTCATGCTGGGCGCATGTGCTTGCGTGCCTAAGATGCAGCATGACCATCCCCCGTGGGGGGTGATTAAGATGAAGCATGGCCATCCCCCGTGGGGGGTGATTTCTCATTTTCTGTCTCTCTGTCTCTCTCTGTCTTTCTGGTGAGCACACATGCCCTATAGCATAAACCTCTCAAAATAAAATAAAAAATAAATTAAAAAAATGAAAGGAGATATAAAGGAGCCTCTTAGAGGCTGGCAATATTCTGTTTTTTTTTCTTTATTATATATTTCTTTGCTTTGCAATAAATTATAAAATCATACCTTATATTTTGTGCATTTTTCTTTATGTGTGTTGTATTTCATGGCAAAATATTAAAATATGCATAATAATATACATGTCTTAGGAATACCACTGTTCAAGTTCTGGACCCAGTGGCTTGGAAATCATGCCAGGTGCACGTGCATATGTGCCCGAGATCCTGAGAGAATAGAGGAGAAAGGACTGTGACATGGTCATCCCCCCTGGGAGTGATTTCTCACTTTCCCTCTCACTGTCTGTCTCATGCTCTCCCCTTCCCTCTGGTGAGTGTATGTGCCTTAAAGCAAAAAATCTCTTAAAAAAAAGAAATATAAATGGATGAATGGGTGCATATGTGCCTTGAAGCAAAAAATCTCTTAAAAAAAAAAGAAATATAAATGGATGAATGGGTGAGTGGATAGGTGAGTGGGTAGGTGGATGGGCACATGGGTGAATAGATGGGTAAGTAGAAGGATGCGTAAATAGATAGGTGGATAAGGGGTGAGTGGATGGATGGATTGAGTGGTGAATGAATCAGTCAATAGACATATAAAAAGATGAACTATAACAAGAATGGGTTTCACGACAACCTTGCAACTCCACGAGTATCAACAGTTCTTCTATGCAGTTCTCTCTGCCCAGAGCTAACACAACATCATATATAAGAAGCTTTATTTCAGATTTTGTGGTAACATGGAAGTTGGTGACCATTTTTACAGACCTTTCCATGGTTCCTTTGGCTGTTTATTGGCCAGGGGAAAAGATTATGTCAACCTGGATCTCTAATATCTACCACCAAATAGGAAGAGAGTTTATTTCACATACAAATATAACAGTCTGCCAAGGCTACCAAGCTGCAGGCAAAGTATGAGGGTAATTTTTCCATCCAGCCAGTACAGGAAACAGAGGCTAAACAAATGGAAATCCAGTGGACATTCAAGCAGGGAGAAGAGGCACTAGGCAAAGAGCATGTTTTCCTAAAACAGCCTAAAATGATAACCAGGCATCTGGAATGCAGACCACTGAAGCCACAATTTCCAGTCCCGTATTGGGTCTAATTGCAGACTTCAAAGTTTTGTCCATTCCAGGGAAACATCACTAAAATCACCAAGCAGTCCACTTAGCGTGCCTGTCTGGTTCTTAGGATTGGAGACAGAGAAGCCTATTGACAGCATATGATCCCATCACATGACAGAAGCCTTGTGCCTTGTTTAATTTGTATTTCCATGATAAAGCATAATATGCTTGCTCAGAAAATCTGAACACTTCCATTTACCCCTCTAACCCTCTTCCCCAATCTTAACCCCTTTTGTGGTAACACAAATTACATTTGAGTCTGTTTCTTTCAAACTTTTTTCTTTATGGGAATACAAATATACACACATTTTTTAAATGAGATCAAATTGCAAATATACTACTCAGTAACTTGCTTATCATAAAGAAATGTCCACTGATGTACTTAGAGCTTTACTTCATTCTCTTGGGTGATGCAGAACAAAGGAGATACTCTTTCCATATCTCTTCCCATTTACCATTTCCACGTGTCCATTCCTGGCTTTTGTTGTTGCTACTTAGACTGCAACTCTCTTCTGAGACCTGCCCTTAGGTTTCTGGACCCATGTTGCTGCAAGCATCATGAACTAGGGCTTGAAAGATTATAACAGCCTGATTCTGCCCCTCAGCCATCCAGGACCAACAGTCAGGCCCAAGCCAAGCTGCTCACCTTGAGTTTATCAGCAGGGATACCCACCCAGCCTGCTGTGGAGGAGGAACAGCCTTTGCGGTGCATAAGCATAAACTGGTCTACCACCTTATATGCTGTCAGAGTAACCTCCTACCACCTTGGGAGTAGTTAGGTTTGTGTATACAAAAACCAAACACCTTGAAATAGGAGGTTTTGGAGGAATTCTTTCTCCATAACTTCCATGACAATCAAAAGAGATAAAGTCATCTCTGAATACCTAAACCCCAATTCCCACCCACAATAGAGAAGGAAATTAGGGTCAGATTGTGCGCATATCATAGAGAAATACAGGAACACACAGCTACAGAAACATACTCTAAAGAAACAGGAAGATGTGAGTATACCAATGGATGACAAAAATCAAAGCGGAGCCCAAAGAAATAGTAGATAATCAGGAAATACCTCCTCAAAGGACATCACTCCTCACCAACAATGGATAAAATATAAGAGTTCGCTAAAATGACAGAAAAAGAATTCAGAATACTCATTGTAACAGCACTCAACAATATGCAAGAGAAAACAGAGAACCATTTTCAAGAGACGAGAAAATCCTTCCATGACATGATATAGGAACTCCATAAGAAGATAGACACATTGAAGAAGAATAAAATGGAACTTATAGAGTTAAAGAATAGGTTACAGGAAATCAAAACCTTCCTAAATAGTATCATCAGCTGGGACCAGCAGTTGACATAATGGCTATGTCACTGGATTCCCATGTAGTCGACCGCAGTTCAAGTCCTGGACCCAGTGTCTTAAACTCATGCCAGGCACATGTGTGTGCATGCCCAAATCCCAAGATGAGAATGGAAGAGAAGAGATTGCAGCATGGTCATCCTCCCGGGGGTGGGGGGGTGATTTATCACTTCCTCTCTCTTTGTCTCTCTCTATCTTCTTGTGAACACATGTACCCTATAGCAAAAACCTCTCCAAAAAGAAAAAAAAAAAAGTGCCATCAGCTGATTAGACTATGCAGAAGAAAGAATCTCTTACCTTGAGGATGAAACCACTGATTTAATCCAAGCAACTGAAAGGAATAGAAGAATAACCATTAAAAATTAAGACAATATATGAGAAATCCTGGACATCACTAAATAGCTAAATAGCCACATAATAGGTATTCCAGATGGTGAAGAGACAGGTAAAGGCATAGAAAGCATCTTTCATAATACATTAGCTGAAAACTTTCAAAATTAAGAAAATCATGCAGGCATCCAAATCCAGGAAATACAAAGGACTCCAGATATAAGAAGATTCTCTCCAAGGCATATCATAGCCAAATTGTTAAAAAAAAAAAAATCAAAGACAAAGAGAAAAATCTAAAAATGACAAGAGGGAAACAAATTACTTACAAAGTTTACCCCATTAGATTAACATCAGATCTCTAAGCTGAAATAATTCAGGCAAGGAAAGAATGGGAAGATATATTTAAAACTATGAAAGAAAAGCAATTTTAGCCAAGAGTAGTCTACCCAGCAAGGTTATCCTACAAATGAGAAGGAGAAATAAAATCATTCCCAGATAAACAAATGTTGAAAGAATTCACCAAACAAAACCAGCTCTTCAGGAAATACTTAAGAGACTACGAAAGCTAAAGAGAGACAAATAGAAGTAAGAGAACACAACTAGAAAAAAAGAAAAAGTCCCACATATTGATAATAACATTGAATGTTGGCACTAAGTGTATATTCAACAATTTTACATGCAAACAGGTTTAAATTAAAATCCACCAATTATTTGTCTCCCTGGTTTTAATTTATATATTTATTATAACCATTACTCATTGTATAGACCTAGATAAAAGAGACAAAATCCAAAATGTTACAGTTGAGTCTTCGGAATGAAATTAAAATTTAAAAAATTTTAAAAACTAATATCAAGAACTGTGTAAAGCCTTTAATTCACCAAATCACTGGCTTTATCATGTCTTCACTTCACTTTTAAACATCTCTTTCTGATTTTGTTTTATCTTTGTTTTTTCAAGGACTTATTTCTTTCTTTTTCTTTTTTAGAGAGATTTTTGCTATAGGCCATGTGTGCTCGCTGAGAGACAGAGGACAGAGAGACAGAAAGCGATAAATCATCCCCAGGAAGATGGTCACACCACAAACTCTTCTCCTCCATTCTCCTCTTGGGATCTTGGACACGCACACTCACACACGTGCCTGGAGTGAGTTTTAAGCCTCCAGGTCTGGAACTCAAACCAAGGTCGACTACATGGGAGTCCAGCAACATAACCATTATGCATCTGCTGGGCCTAACAAGGACTTATTTCTTTTCTTTTCTTTTCTTTCCTTTTCTTTTCTTTTTAAGAATTATTTTACTTAACTTCATTTATTTATTTATTTAAAATTTAACCAGAGAAGGACAGAGAGAGAGAGAGAGAGAAAGTGAGAAAGCAAGCTACCCGATCTGAATCTCGAACCACAGTAGGCCATGTGAGAGTCCAGCACCCTTAACCACCATGCCACCTCCCGGCACCAGGTGTGTTTCTTTATGTACTGTTTAGTACTATGGTCTTATAAGAACTCATGGTGTATAAGCAGAAGTGTCCCTTTTTAAGGACTAGCAGTTGGCATAATAGCTATGTCACTGGACTACCATGTAGTCGACTGCAGTTCAAGTCCCAGATCCGGTGGCTTAAACTAACACTGGGTACATGTATGTGCAAGCCCAAGAACCCAAAATGAGAATGGAGGAGAAGGGATTGCAGCATGGCCATGTTCCCTGAAGGGTGATTTCTCGATTTCTATCTCTCTGTCTCTCTCTTTTTGGCAAGCTCATGTGCCCTATAGCAAAAACCTCTCCAAAAAAAAAAAAAAGTGTTTTTTTTTTTTTATCTCTTTTTAATGAGTTATTGCTACATACAATTTTACCTATCTCTAACTGGACCAATGATTAATGCCCAAAGATTTTTTTCAGATTATAACCTCTTCTATCCTATACGTGGAAATGACATGATTGGCTATGTTAAGATTATTTTTGTTAACTTACAAGATTGCTTATTGTCTGATTTTTTTTTTAGAGATGTTTTTGCTGTAGGGCGTGTGCACTCGCCAGAAAGATAGAGAGAGACAGAAAATGAGAAATTACCTCCCAGCGGGGACAGCCATGCTGCAATCCCTTCTCCATTTTCCTCTTGGGATCTTGGGCATGCATGCACACACACCCGGGGTGAGTTTAAGCCACCGGGTCCAGGACTCAAACTACAGTCAACTACGTGGGAGTCCAGCAACATAGCCATTACCCCTTCTGCTGGTCCCTGTTGCCTGATTTTTAATCAATATTTTTTTAGAACTGTACCTCACATTAAGAATGTCATAGACAACTCAGTAAATACTTGCAGGATAACCATTGGAATAAGTTTTGAATGTTCACAACTGTGTTAAATGTTAAAGGGTGAATATGCTTATATATTCAGTTTGTTTACTATACACTATATACTTGCTTTTAATGACCATTCTGTAACTTACAAAGATGTGTAATAATTATATGTAAATCATAAATTATAATCAATATTTTTTTAAAAAATGTTAGGACTTGGGACCAGCAGGTGGTGTGGTGGGTAAGGTGCTGGACACTCCCACATGGCCGACCCAAGTTCGAGTCCTGGACCTGGCAGCTTGCTTTCTCATTTTCCCTTTCTCTCTGTCTCTCTGGTCAAATTAAAATTTAAAAAAAAGAATGAATACATAAAATTAAATAAATCATTTTTAAAAAGTTAGGACTGGTGTGAAGTGTATTTATGTTGGGTAAATTCAATTTACATGCTAAGTGATGTATAGTGATTAAATGTATAAAATAAACTAAAAAAAAAAAAAGATTATAACAACCTAAATCCTTGTCTCTAGTTGGCACAATACACTCCAGAATCCCTCAAAGGGATCAGGTGGGTGCCATCTGAAATCACACCTTGACTTGTCTATTCTGCCTCCCTATGGCTTTAAGAGGTTTTGCTAGGAATATTTTCACATAAGTCACATGCCCAGGAATTATTTCAGGGTATCTATGGGGAAAATGACCTGAGATGCTCAATATTCCATGGTACAAGATGTGCTCTAATCTGCCTAACCAGTCTCCCAGGAAAGAATTGTGATGGTGTTTTGATTGTTCCTATCCCAGACCATACTAGACATACATGCACATTAACCATTCAACAGGGTCCATAATTGACCCCATCCCAGCCACTCTGATGAGCTGCTTTGGGGATCAGATCAGTTGTCTAGCTCCTTATTACCATGGTTTTAAAAATAAGAATGTAAACACTACCTTTATTTGCAGCGATAAAGACACATGACTCAGTGCTTGCCTTGTTTTGTTTTTTCCTGGCATTAAATCAGGATGAAAAATTCAGCCCACACAACTTCCCAAACCACTCTGGACTCAGATTACTAAGTAATCAATGTAATTATCACACACTCCAGATATAGTAGGCTAGATCCTGCTGATATGCTTTCACATAAATGGCTCAAGGGTTGCTTGTCCGAGAACCATGGGGTCTTCCATCTTGGTGTCTACCTCTTCCCAACTTTTTGGATGGTCCCAACCGAAGGTGAAATCTTGATGATGGAAAGACTTTGTCTATGAGCTGCTGTGACATTTTCCAGGAATTTCTGAAGGGAAAGGACTTTAGTTGAATGTTTCTTTTTGAAATTAGGAGCTAAAGCATATGGAAATCTATCTGGATCCCCTTTGTTTAGGACATCTCTGACAAGATAAACTCTCTCCGAACAATCGTCAAGGGAGAAGATTCTTTCACACAGCTCTCTTTGCACAGAACCTAAGACAGCAACCATCTGATTCCTTCTATTTCCTCCTGTGAGTGTGTTTGAACTACCTCTCAATATCTGAAAGGCTTTCTCATGGATGACTATAGGTGTCCACTCACCGAATGGTTTCTGAATGATATTTCAGGATTACAAAAGAACCATCATATTAAAATATACCTGGTAAGAGCTCCACCTGCTTTTAAAAACTTTCCAGGGCAATGAATGAAGTTGGCCCACTTGCAACACGTGAAGAAAAGTGTGGTGTTTGCCATATAGAGTAGCTTGACAACTTGGCTGGGAGATGGAATATGAAAAAGCATTGCAGACCTAGTCACAACTCTGGGATCGGCTGGGTACAGGCTAGAGAGTCAGCCCCTCTGTGTGTTATCATGCATATACCAAGAAGGTGAGAGCCTAACTTTTTGCTTTCTTTCATTAGAATGACAAAATCTCAAATGAGTTGACACATCTGTACCCCCCTCAGTCTCCTACCCTTCCTAGCCTAATAATGAAATCTTCGGTAAGCCCTCGGGAATTCATGTCTTCTGGTTTGAAGAATATTAGGTCAAACTATACAGGAAAAACAAATTGAAATCTCCAGAAAATAATCTCGGTCCTGATGCTGACAACAAAAGATAAAGGCAGTTTGAAGGGCACAGGCCCCAAATTCTTAGAGTTGGAAAGGAACCTAGATGAGACCATGATGAGGCGAGGGAAAGAATGACAATTTTTCCAAGTTTAGGGGGCTTACTTGCCAGCTTATTAGTGGCAAGTCAGGAACTGCAGCCTGCTACACCTATTGCAGGCCTGGGCTCTTTCCAGTAAACCCATGGCTGATGTTGTTAGGAACACAAAGATTACATGAGAACTGGCTAAATATCAAGGCCACCCTACCATTCTGCCCACACTTTCTTTAATGATGATGCTGCTGAGGATGAATGCATTGTCACACTTTTTTTCACACACAGTGAGGCTAAAGACCCTACAGGGAAAACAAAAAAGGCTCTTTTATCAGCTTTAGCATCACTCCTATACAAGCTGTTCCCCTGGTACTATAAATTTGAACACCACCAACCAGACTGTGCTTGTTCAGAACATGGAGTCCCCCTCACAAACGCACACATACACTGGCTCCCAGCAAAGCCTATCCCATCAAGCACCATCGCTTGCCTGCCCTGGAAGAGTCTTGAATACTAAACAAAAAACTATTTCTTCTTTCTTTCAAGTTTATGATCAGATAAGGAAGATACCTATTGAAGTAATCTTACCCAGGAAAAAAAAAATATATATATATATGTATATAAATATAGGATCATCGGGAAAGTCATGACACATTTTTGCATAGAAAAATATGTCATGACTTTTCCAGTGACCTAATATATCCTGCCTTTTTGCATTATAATTAAATGATTAAAAATTGATTAAATTTTAATGTCATCTACATGGGAACTAGAAGATTGGAAATAGATATAAAACCCCAAGATAGTGTTATAAATGGGCTCATGAGAGAGAACTGGGGGGAAAAAAATGTCAGGCCATGTTCCTACAAGGTTAATCAAAATGATTATTTCAGCTGTTCTGTACTGGCACCAAAAAGCACAGAAGTAAAGACGTTGGAATTCATATTTTACACAACTGACATTGATCTGAGAAAGTGGCCTCAATAAGGGGGACCAGCAGTTAGCATAATGGCTGTCGCTGGACTCCCATGTATTCGACCGCGGTTCGAGTTCTGGACCCGGTGGCTTAAACTCATGCCAGGCGCATGTGCGTGCGTGCCCAAGATCCCGAGAGGAGAATGGAGGAGAAGGGATTGTGGCATGGCCATCCCCCGTGGGGGGGGATTTCTCGCTTTCTGTCTCTCTGTCTCTCTCTGTCTGTCTGGCAAGCGCACACACCCTACAGCAAAAACCTCTCCAAAAAAAGAAAGAAAAAATGGCCTCAACAAGGAAAGTTTCCCAAAGGCCTCAGCTTCAGATTAACATGGCTCCTTTCAGCCAGTAGATTTAGGAGTCACTTGAAACAAAAGCAATGAGGAGAGGAAGCTATACAAGTCCATTCTAAGTTCCAGGATGCTTGGTACAACCCCAACTCTGCTCCTAGATGCCTAAGTCACCTCTCTGGGCATCCAGGTACTGTTCTGTCAAGAGCTGGACAAGTGGCTCAGGGTTTCTTTCAGCAATTCCACTCTTTAACTCCTAAATAGAAAGGAGTCCATTGTGGTTTGGCATGAGTTAGAGAGGATAAAGAGAAAAAAAAAATCACCATCTGAATGTAGATAGATTAAAAGACAGTCCATTCCTCATCCCCCGAAAGTACCTTCCCTTTTAATGAAATCTGCCTAAAGACTGCTTTTTCTCTGGCCTAGGAGGACCACGCACTGCCCTCCTGCTCCTCATCCCCACCACCAGGCTAGTACTATCCCTTATCTTCTTTCTCTTCAAGTCCCAAACACAGCAGCTTGAGAAACATGCTGGGTGTGTATGTGTGCATGCTCAAAATCCTGAAAGGAAAGCAAAATGGAGGAGAAGGAATTGCTGCATGACCATTGTCCCTGGGGATATACTTTCTTACCCCCCCCCAACTCCCATCATTCTCCAGCAAGCACTGTCCCTGGGGACGTGCTTTCTTACCCCCCCAACTCCCATCATTCTCCAGCAAGCACTAATGCCCTCTGGCAAAATTGAAAAAAAAAAAAAAAGCAATTGCTCAATTAGTTTTCTTTTATAATATCAATACAACAGTCTTGAAAGCTAGAACATTTATGAGGTGAGTAAGTCATGAAGATTGTCCTCATGAATAGATCGGTTCTGTTACAGGGAAAGTGGGTGAATTATTATAGGAGTGATTTCCTGATAAAAGGATGAGATTGCCTCCCCTCTTTTCTCTCTCTCTCTCTCTTTCTCTCTTTCTCTTTCTCTCTCTAATGTGTGTGCTCACTGTGGATTGTCTTCTTCCTACCATGGGATGGTGCAGCAAGAGTTGCTCATGAGATGCCAAGCAGATGTCCGTGCCATGCCCTTGGACTTCACAGTCTACAGAACCATGAACCAAATAAATTTATTCTTTATAAATTACCTAGTCTGTGGTGTTCTGTTATAGCAACATAAGACAGACTATTTTTTAATAAGATTATTTTTTTCTTTCCATAAACCCGTTTGAGAACTGCACATTCACTATTTAAAACCACATACTTAACACTTGAAAAACAAACAAAATGATGAAGCTGAACAGTGGGGCAGTGGTAATACATGATGCTCTGAAAGGTAATCCCACATGAGGGGGTTCCCAGTTCAGGTCTAGAGACCTCCCTGAGTATACCAAAATACAGGTGCCCATGATCTGAGACTAGATGAAGGCTGGGGGTAGAGTAAGACACCAAGATCCTGTTGGGGCTGCTATCTATCTTACACTTGCTCATGTCAATAAATACATAAATAAACTTGAAAAAGGCAGAGGGAGTCCATCAGTAGCCAGGTGGCTAAGGCAGCTGGATCCCACACAGCCAGCTATGCAGGCCTGATACCCAGACCAGGTATCTTGAAAAACATGCTGGGCATGTGTATGTGCATGTCCAAAATCCCAAGAAGACAGTGGAAGAGACAGGATTACAGTGCTGTCTCTTGGGGGTGCTTTCTCACTTCCCCTCCTTCTCTCACTCTCTCTCTTCAGCAAATGTACACTCTCTGTAGTAAAGTTGTAAAAGTGTGTGGGAGAGCTGGTGGCTTGGCAGTAGAGGCAGATGAATCCTACATGACTGACCACACAGTATCAATCTGGACTCAGAGATTTAAGAAACACTCTGGGCACATGTGCATGTGTGCCCAAGATCCTGACGAGAGGGAGAAGTGGATAAGAAGGGAACACGGCATGGCCATGCCCCATAGGGGTTGCGTTCACTTTCTCTCTGTCTCTCATGTTTTGTCTCTCTCCAGTGGCACATGTGGTCTCTAGCAAATTTGAAAAGAGAGAATGGCATTTCCAAGCCAGAAAAACGAACACATTTTAACTTGATATCTACCCAGAAAAACTAGAAATGAACACATTTCCAGATAACTTGATATCGGCCCAGAAAAACTAGAAATGAACACATTTCCAGGAAAGTCACATCAATAAAAATGAAATAATCAGTTTTTCCTATATCAAAAGACTCTGCTCCCACAGGTTTCTTTTCTTTCTAGAAACTCTCTGACTTTTCTCTAAAGAAGGTGGATCCAACAAAATAACAGACATTGTTAGATCATCTGGTAATCACGTAACCTAGTTTATTTCCCACTCTACCTTGCTGAATTTTGTGCTCTAGGGCAAATTTTGTAGCCTTCTAATTTTTTAACTTCTGGGCCTAAGTTTTCTCATATATAAAATGGGATAAAGGTATCTATATATACAACTAGTACATAAAGTTGTGGAGAAAACTCTGTGTAAGTCCAAGACTAAAACATCTAGCCCATAGTGGGTTTGCAAATATTACTCTTGTTTACTCTTTGGGACCAATGTCATATATTCCCTCATGTAAGAATCAAGTGCATACAATAGTCCCCATCAAGACTAGAAGGGGTGAGACCAGCAGACAGTATAATGGTTACATCTCTGGACTCCCATGTAGTCAACTGTGGTTCGAGTCCTAGATCCGGTGACTTAAAACTCGTGCTATGTGTGTGTGTGCGCGTGCCCAGGATTACGAGAGGAGAACAGAGGAGAAGGGATTATTGCATGGCCATTATACCACTCCCCACCACAAAGTGATTTCTTACTTTCTGTCTCTCTATCTCTCTCCGTCTCTCTGTCTCTCTGTTAAGCGCATGTGCCCTATAGCAAAAATCTCTCAAAAACAAAAGACTAGAAAGGGTTCATCATGCAGGTTCTGGAAGATAAAACATCACAAGGGCCCAGTGGTAGCATGCTGGACTGCAGAACCAGAAGCCACATGCTGACTGTCTAGAGTTTTCAGCCTGGCTGGCCTGAAAACACGTCAGGTGCACTCATGCACCTAGACTCCTGATGACCTGAAAGACTGGAAGAAGGGAATCATGGCATGACCAAGCCCTTGGAGGGTACTTCTCTCACACATGCTCCACCATGAAGTTATACATGTATGTGTATCTATAAAATAAAATGTCACGGAAGTGGAATGGAAACAGAGAGCTGAACTGGCCAGGGAAAGCAAAGCTGGGTTTTCTCCCAAGGAATGGAGAACTGAACTCTTGAACCAAATGGATGTGTTTTCCTCTGTTTGGCCTTGGCTTGAACTAGCCAGAAAGCAGTGGGCGGATGGATGTCGCTGACTATTTCCTCCCGATTGTTTTCACAAACCTACATTTTAGAGGACTAATGGTTAGAGTCCTTGTCTTTCTTCCCCACAAGAAAAGAGCTTTGTTCAGCAATTAAATCAGGCTGTCTGAGGTACAAAGCCTTTCCATTTTAGATCAAGGTTTGGCTCCAAAAATAAAAAGAAATATTGCCTCTTTTTTATTTAGCTGACAATGGTTTCCCTCTCAGAACCCGAACTGAAGTTTTCCACCCAACAGAAACAGTGGCCCCACCATCACACATAACTAACACCCAGAAACCAGGAGGCCTGATGCCTGCTAGGAGAGCAGAGAATGAAGACAGTTACTTAAACATTTTGTGTCTCCTTCCCGTGAGTAAGTAAAAGCATTGTTGCCCCAGCTTTGTCTCAGTCCTCTAGCTCACTTTGGGACTTACCCTATTTCAGCTCTGTGTCACCAGGTGCACAGGGAAAGGGAACCTCGCCAGCACTGGCTTATGTGTGCTCGTTGTTGCCATCTCAGGAGGCTTGTCATCCAACTGGTAAACCTGACATTTTCACTGATGTCCCAGAGCTGCTGTCTAACGTGATTGTTCTAGGACTAAAGGATATCATTCTGTGATGTGTGGTTTTTTTAAGAACTGTTTATTTAATTTTATGTATTATTATTTTCTTTTTAATTTGCTATAGGGCATATGCACTCACCAGAGAGAGGCAGAGACAGAGAGAGAAGGAAAATGAGAAAGCAAGCCTCCAGATCTGGGACTCAAACCACAGTTGGCCATGTGGGGAGTCCAGTGCCCCGACCACCATACCATCTGCTGGTCCTTCTTCTGTGATTTTAATATAAGTGTAAACTGCTTCCATTTTTAATTTGGGAATCATTGTCCAAGTTTCTTTGGGGAGTATCATATGGCAAATTCACTCTTTAAACAGGAGACCTTAAAGAAGCTAAGATAAGACTAGGTAGAGACCTTCTCTCCCTAAATGCAACCCAGAACAGTGGAGATGAAGGAAGGAAGTAAGAAGTGGAGGGGACTTCATGGAGAGTTTTTGACAAGAGGAAAGAGGAGGGACCAGCAGTTAGCATAATGGCTATGTCGCTAGACTCCCATGCAGTCGACTGCGGTTCGAGTCCTGAACCCGGTGGCTTAAACTCACAACAGGCGTGTGTGTGTGCATGCCCAAGATCCTTAGAGGAGAATGGAGAAGGGATTGAGGCGTGGCCATCCCCCCAGGGAGTGATTTCTCGCTTTGTGTCTCTCTGTCTCTCTCTGTCTTAGGCGCGGTGGCCCTTCAGCAAAAAAAAAAAAAAAAAAAAACTCTCCAAAAAAAAAAAAGAGGGAAGAGGAGTCACTTGAGAACATGGAAATTATTCTCTTACCAGTTAGAAGTAATTGCCACATCTGGCAGCTTGGAGCTTTTTTCTTCATGCCACCCAGAGGATCTGACATATTCTGGGACACTG
>NW_006159757.1:7980922-7984712 GCF_000334495.1 Tupaia belangeri chinensis
CTTTTACTGAAAGGAAAGCTAGACCAGGAATCAAGTTGTTTTGGTCACACCTGCTGTTAACACCTGAAATTACTTTTCCTCCATGAGCTTTGGTTTCCTCATCTCTAAAGTAGTACAGCTGACCTAGTGGATCTTGAAAGTGCCAGCTCTAGCAATTTTGACTTCTAAGACTAAAAACTCATATTGGGTTGGCACCGTAGCCTGGTGGTCAAGGCAGCCATATTCTACATGGCAGATCCTGTGGTTCAAGTCCCATACTCAGCAGCTTGAAAGACACATCAGGCACATGTGTGTTCATGCCCATAAATCCCGAAAGGAGGGAAAGATGGAGGAGAAAGGATTGCGGCTTGACCATTCCAAGTGAGGTGTGCTTTCTCCTCTCCCTCTCTGTCTTTTTTCTGGAGAGCACACACACCCTCTAGAAAAACAAAACAAAGGTTAAGTTTATGCTTCTTTTTGAGAAAAAAAAATTTTTTTTCATTCATCTCTTATAAAAGTTCCTCCTAGCATTAGGCATGATCTTGGAGAATATCAGGAACTCCATAAACTCTGAATGAGTCAATGATTTCACCCAGTTCTCCTCTTTTTTTTTTAAATATATCATCATCTCTGAGTGATGAGGGTATCTCTGACTTTAATTTGACCAGGGAGAGAGAAAAAGAGAAAGTGAAAAAGAAAGCCACCAGTTCCAGGATTCGAACCATGGTCGGCTATGTGGGAGCCCAGTACCTTAACCATCACACCACCTGCAGGCCTCAGACATGCTTTGTTTTTGCTTCTTATTCCACCCTAAACCTCTGTAAACTGTGGATTTAAAAGACCAAGAATTACTTGTCCAGGGACTAGCAGATGGTGTAATGGTTACGTCTCTGGACTCTCATGTAGTGGGACCATGGTTCAAGTCCCAGACCTGGCAGCTTAGAACTCATGCCGGGTACATGTGCAAGTGTGCCCAAAGTTCCAAGAGGAGAATGGAGGAGAAGGGACTGCAGTGTGGTCATCCCTCTGGGGGAGATGGGGGTGATTTCTCACTTTCTATCTCTCTGTCTCTTGGCAAACACACACACCCTATAGCAAAAAGAATCTCTCTAAGAAAAAAAAAAAAAAGGAAAGAAATAATCACTTGTCCAGGTGTAATCTGCTTGCAATAGAACTAATACTGTAAAAATGTCTAGATTCTTGACTTTCCTTAGGTGTGCTTTAGGGTCTAACCTGACCTAGAAACCTCCTGAGTACAGTTTTTTTGGGTACTGTGCCCACATTTTGGGCCTGATCTAGATTAGAATATGGTTAATATTTCTCTAAAAAAAAGAAAAAAGAAAGAAAGAATGAACAGGACAATTAGTCCAGAAAGATGGTGTATTAACCAGAAATTCCCTTTCCTGGTCAACACAGACTGTAGACTGTGGGAGTCTAGTTGCCCTGGAAAATGTAGAGTTTAGTCTTCAGTAAATGTCCTTCACTCAGGGTTCTGGAGTGTGCATGTGCATGTGTGTATTTAGAAATGCAAGCAAGGGGCCAGACAGCAGTGCAGAGGTAACCCAGTGTAGACCCATGTGAGTCTGGTTTGGCTGAAGCTAGTGGTGGATCGCAGAATGAAGACATGTTTTGAAGATGTGTGTTGAAAATGTGTGCCCTCTCTCCCTCTCTCTCTCAGAAGAATAAATAAATAAACTCTGAAAAAATCAATAAATAAAAGAACTGACAAGCAATTTGTTGTCAACTCTTCATTTGACACCCAAATAGCTGAGCTAAGGTCATTCTTTCCTGGAAACGGTGAAAATTTCGGGCAGTAGCCTCTTCCTTACTCAGTCATCACCCCCTGTTCCCTCTGAGAGTGGTCATTTAGTGCTTTGCACTCTCCATAAGAGGAATGAGACCACTTCCTAATCAAGAGTATTCAGGCCCTTAGACTACTTTAGAGCAGTGTGGGGGTTGTGGATAATGACAAGGATAAAGGGAAGACACTTCAGAGATTGATACCTAAAATTGATCCTTAAAAGACTTCATTGAATTTGGAGAAAATGATCTGTGATCCAGGCAAAGAGGAGACAGTGAAGAGGTTTAAAAAATAGTGTGGATTACTTGGGAAAAAAATCACTGACTCAGATGTGAGCGAGGGGACTGGGAAAGTAACCAGAAGATAGAGAGGGTCCCTACTGTGGGGGGTTTCCCTGCCTTGTTGATATCCTGTCCTTTTTTTGTAAGAAATAAATGGGTAGCCTTTTGAAAAGACTTAGGTATAATTATGCTTCCACTTTATTTATTTATTTATTTATTTATTTATTTATTTTGGAGAGGTTTTTGCTATAGGGTGCATGTGCTTGCCAGAAAGACAGAGAAACAGAAAGCGAGAAATCACCCCCCATGGGGGATGGCCACGCCGCGATCCCTTCCCCTCCATTCTCTTCTCGGGATCTTGGGCATGCACGCACATGCGCCCGGTGTGAGTTTAAGCCACCAGGTCCAGGACTTGAACCACAGTTGACTACATGGGAGTCCAGCAACATAGCCATTATACAAACTGCTGGTCCCCACTTCCACTTTTTTTAAAAGGAGATTTAAATTACAAAAACAATACTTGCTTTTTAAAAAGGGTATCCAAAATTCTTTATTATTTATTTAATTTTATTTGTTTATAATAATTATTATTTTTTAATCTAACCAGAGAGAGAGGGGGGGAAAGTAGAAAGCAAGCCACCAGGTGCGGTATTTGAACCACAATCAAACATGTAGGAATTCAATGCCCCAACCACCATGCTACATGCTGGCCCCCAATACTTGCTTGTTTTAAAAAATGCAAAAAAAATCTCTCTTTTTTTTTTTTTTAAAGAAAAAAGAGCAAACAGTTTCTTAAAAATGAATGGAGTCTATTAAAGTGTGCAACTGACAGCATTTGTTGTCGATATCAATTGCAAATTTTCTATTGAAAATTAGTAATACAGAAGATCACTTTAACATTGAAAGCTTTCTAATACTTCAAGAATTTTCTGGTAAGACCAGAGACATATCCATCAGTGTAATCTTTCAATATCATATTATGAAATGTGTCAATATTTTGAAGGTCTCCATAACTCAGTGAACCAATATTGTCCCAATGACCTATTGTTACAATATCATCCATGAGTGGAAAAATCAATTCAAAGAGCAAAGTAGACCAAATGGATTTTTTTTTTTTTGAGAGATTTTTGCTATAGGGCACATGCGTTCTCCAGAAAGACAGAGAGAGACAGAGAGACAGAAAGCGAGAAATCATCCCCCGGGAGGGATTGCCACACTGCAATCCCTCCATTCTCCTCTCGGAATCTTGGGCATGCATACACACGTGCCCGGCATGAGTGTAAGACACAGGGTCCGGGACTTGAACTGTGGTTGACTACATGGGAGTTCATCGACATAGCCATTACACCAACTGCTGGTCCTGCAAATGGATTTAAATATAACAAAGTAGGAAAGGTTCATTGGTGGTCTCAGATTTAACACCATAATTAACCCTTAAGGAACTCCTGTGTGTCCAGTTTGGAAATAGCGTCAAAGAAAAATATTCACAATTATCGGAAAAAGACGTTAACATATTTGTTCCTTTTGCAATAACCTGTCTGCATAGGACTGAATTTTCTTTATATACTTCAACTTAGGCAATATATTACAATAAACTAACTACAGAATCAGATATAAAAATCTGCCAGTAAAGAGATTTCTCAAAACATAAATGGGGCTGGCCCTGGGGCCAGCCGGTGGTAAGGTGGTTAAGGCACTAGACTCCCTCATGGCCAATCCCAGTTTGAGT
>NW_006159757.1:7984748-7993812 GCF_000334495.1 Tupaia belangeri chinensis
CTCCCTCTCCCCCCCCCCCCCCCCCCCACCCAGCCTCCAGTGAGCACATGCCCTCTAGCAAATTTTAAAATAATATTTTTTTTTTAATGGGGCTGACCCTGTGGCCTGGTAAAGGAAGCCAGATTCTACGTGTCAAACTCAGTTTAAATCCCTGCCCCAGCTTAAAAAACACATGAGGCCCATGTATGTGTATGGCAAAATTTCAACAGGACAGAAAAATAGAGGAGACAGAATTGCCACAAGACATGCCCTATTGGAGGGTGCTTTCTTCCTTTCTCTCCCTCTTCTTTTTCCCTCTCTGCTAAGTACACACACTCTCTGGTAAAATGTTTGAAAATAAAAATAAATGTTTTAAATATACATATATATTTATGTAAAAATACATATAAAATTATATATTTATATATAATACTTTCTGGTTTGCAAATTATAGTAATTTTGCATGAAACATATTATTTATAACATGTAACAAGTTTGCTGTTATTTTTAAGGAAACGTTTTAATTCATTAAGTTTTACCGTTTTAATTTCAAATACATTAAATACAGATAAATATGTGACCCACATGAATAAGCACTCTTTGGAGTCTTTATTAATTTTTAAGAGTGTAAAGTGCCTTAAGAGTCAGTCAGTGCATGATGGTTAAGGTAGCTGGATCCCACACAGCCAACTGCACAGTTTGGGTCCCAAACCCAGTGACTTGAAAAACACTCCAGGTGCATGTGCATGCATGCCCAAAATCCCAAAAGGAGGGAGAAATGGAGGAGAAGAAATCATAGCATGACCGTTCCTCGTGGGCGTGATTTCTCACTTTATCTCTCTCTCTCTCTCTCTCTCTCTCTCTCTAGCACATAAACCCTCTGGCATATAAAAAAATTTAAAAACCTGAAAAGTGGTCTTGAGACCAAAAAGTTGAGAACTACTGCACTAACTTATAAGACTTTAATTGTTCTAAGTTCAAAACATTCAAACACTATTTTTACTTTAACAGAAAGGTGGTCTAAAATAGAAATCCCTGGGGTTTATAATGCAGGGTTAATTATTAAAGGAGGCTTTCCCTTTTGTTTGGTGCCTGGAGGTGCTCCCGCCCTGAGGGCAAAGCTCTGTAATTGATGTCTGTGGGGGTGAATGAAGGGTTTGGTTTTTGTTTGCAAAGCAGAGAAAGTCTATTTTGAAGGTAAGCAAACCTCTCAGGCTCTTTTAGAAAACGACAACTGTGAAAGCTGAAGATTGTCTAGATAAATTCACTTTATAAGCTAAGCAATGTGTAGTGATTACATGTATAAAATAAATGTTAAATTTTTTTTTTTAATTTAACAGGTGGTGTGGTGGCTAAAGGTGCTGGACTCCCACATGGCCAACCACGGTTCAAGTTCCAGGCCTGGCAGCTTGCTTTCTTGCTTTCACTTTCTCTCTCTGTCTTTCTCTGGTCAAATTACAGAATAGTAATAATAATAATAAAGTTGAATAAAATAATTCTTATAAAACATTTTTAAATGGATCCATTTTTTTAAAGAATTATTTAACTTTATTTATTATTATCATTGTTATTTTTCAGTTTGATCAGAGAGAGACAGAGAGAGAGAGAGAGAGGAAGAGAGAAAGCAAGCCACCAGGTCCGAGACTTGAACCGTGATCGGCCATGTGAGAGTCCAGTGCCTTTAACCACCATGCCACTTGCCCCCAAATTGACCCATTTTTTAACATTTATAAATAAATAAAATAATTCTTTATAAATAATTATTTTAAAACATTTTTTAAATAGATCCATTTTCAAACATTTTTTTTTTAATCTGTGCTGATTATATCCCTTGGAAAATGTTCATGTTCCCGATAAATAAGGGATCCTAGAGGATGTTTGAATGAGGTCTTGTTTGGAAGCAATAGCGAGAAGAAAACACACCCTCAAAGAATGGACATCTAGTCTCCAAGGATATGCGAACATCCTGAGTTACAACCCATTCAAAAAAGCCTGTGGTGCATTTGGACACTGACAAAACTCTGCAGAGCCCCTGGGATACAAAAGTCTGTTTGCTAATTAATATGCAGCTCAACAAAAATTCCTGTGGTCTGATGATTCATCCCACACTGCCTGACTGACTTTGGAGTCAGGCTGTGATTTGGCTTAAAGCAGGGACAGGCAGTCTAACAGACCTGAGACTTGCATCCAGTTATGACTGGGCGAATTCAGGCAGGCTCTTTAAGCCCTCCTACCTTCAACATCACATCTGTAAGGGGAGACGACAATGTCTGTCTTGCATCTAAGGTGCCCAGCACACACATTTACATTAATAACTACTATTTCAGTGCTTGCTCTGTACCACGAACTGTCAAGGGCTTTTTATTCATGAGTGTGTCCTCACAATAAAAATGAAAAATAATTATGGAATTCCTTCACTTCTGAGAAGAATTTTATCTACGTTTAATACATCTGAAGCTGGACTATAAGGTGCATTAGATATGCATATGATTTGTTTTGTTTGGTACACAAAGTAAAATTGGTAGTGCATTTTATTTAAAAATACAGTATGAATTTCTCCATTTCATAAATAAGGGAGCAAGCTTTAAATATAGAAGTAACTTGTCCAAGTCCACACGTCTGGCAGGACAGAGGAGTTGGAATGTGCCTCTCCAAAGCAGGGGGTCATCTCAGTGTCCCACTGCGGTGGACTGGCTGCCCTTCTCCCCAGCTCCTTTGATTCTGCAGATGCCAGAACTTGTGGTAATGAACCAAGTTTCAATCGGACCTGAGTAAAATGCAGTAGCCAGAATACCGAGATGCGACTTCCCTTGTTCAGCTAATCCCACATGTTGACAATAGAGTTACTCTGAGGGCTGCAGCTTAAGTTTCAGCCAGTGAGAGGTAGGGAATCAAGGCAGGGGTGGGGGGAAGCAAAATATATAAGAAACAAGAAATAGGAAAGTATTTGTTGACGAGAACATATATGGTAATATCCTTGATTATGCCAATATACAATGTATTTAGGATGGAAAACTATATACTATATTGATGTACAGTGAATAAATGTAAATAAATTTAAATAAATGTTAAAAAGAAAAATAAGTTTCAGCCAGAGGAACTCAAAATAGACAGTTTACCTGTACACCCAACCACTTCCAGGATTCAGCCTTTTTGACAATACGACGTCATATTTTATACATGAGGACACATCTCTGCTGTGTCCACCTTCCTCCCCACCATGCTTAGGTTTTTCCTAACCGTCCACCATCCACATCTGCCCCCGACCTTCATCTCATCCTACACATCGGGCTGGATGTGGCTAGTGATCCCTGTGTGTGAAAAGAGATGTGGCCTCTGCCATTGGCACTCACGCTATTAAATATATCCAAAGAGGTCTCTCAGAAAATGTACCAAGAAGTCCTCTTTACTCTGAAGTGGGTAAAGTGCTGTGTTTTCAGGTGGGTTTGGTGTCTCTTAGGGGTTGTCTTTTAGCATGGTCTTAGGAGAAGTCAAATCTACTGGTTGAAACCAGTGCCTTCACCGATTACCATCAACAAATCGACTGGAAAGACATGTTGCAACCTAGAACAACTGGATCCAAACCCAGCTATATCACGCCAAAAACGTGAGCACGAAATGAAGTTCGTAAGACAATCTTTAGGACTCAAAGTATGGAATAGGTCAGATTTTTAAAATTCCCTAGAGGCTTTGAATATGTTTACTTTTGTTTTATGTCTGTATATATGTTTTTATATATTTATATGTTAATACATTAAGCTTACATATAAGTTTATATATTTATAGATAAGCATATAAATATATAACATAGAAACATTATATATAAACATATATAAACTTAAGTGTAAATAACATAAATCAAAATATAAACTTACATAAATATTTCAATAATGCATATATATAAATTTGGATGTGTGAAATATATATAAACTTATATATATATAAATTATATATAATATACCATTTTTAATTGCCAGAGGGCATGTGCACTCACCAGCAACATAGAGAGGTAGAGAGAGAAGGAGAGGAAGGAAACACTTCCCAATGGGGCATGGTCATGCCACAATCTATTCTCCTCCATTTCTCCATCCTGTCAGGATCTCGGACATGCTCACACATATGCCTAGTGTGTTTTCCAAGCCACCTGGACAAAGATTCAATCTACAGTCAGCCATGTGGGATCCAGCTCTCTTAACCACACCATAAGGCCAGCCCAGCATATTTTTTTAGTCAACGAAAAGTACTTTTCAATTAAATTTTATTGAAATTTCCTTTCTTTGATAAAATCTTCTTAAGCTTCCATCACCAAAACAAATGAATTCCTCACCCTTCCTTCTAAGACATCATCTCTGCATCTCTTACATAGCACCAGTGACTCATTCGACAATACTTATTCCACAGACGGTAGTGGGCTGGGTTCTGTTCTAGGCATGAGAAGATAGGAATGAACTGTTTTCTCATAGAGCTTAGATTCTAGGGGTAGAAGACATAAGGCCAATGAGTAAACACATACTGTGTGAATGGCAAAGAGATCTGGCCTCTTTTATTTGGTTTGTTTTGCTTTTAGGTTTCATCTTTGAATCAATTCCATGAAGGACATGCTAAACACTACAATAAAATTGATAAAGGTAGACAATAAATGAGAAATAAATGAACAACAAATGAATATGTAAGATATCTAGTTTCTTAATCTATTTTTTTTTTTTGGAGATGTTTTTGCTATAGGGTGCGTGTGTTTGCCAGAGAGACAGAGAGACAGAAAGTGAGAAATCACCCTCCAGAAGAGATGGACACGCCGCAATCCCTTCTCCTCCATTCTCCTCTCGGGATCTTGGGAACACACGCACATGAGCCCAGCTTGAGTTTAAGCCACCGGGTCCAGGACTTGAACCGTGGTTGACTACATGGGAGTTAGCGACGTAGCCATTACACCAACTGCTGGTCCCTTCTTAACTATTTTAACATCCATTATACTGTACGGTGAACTAATAGGTACGGAACAGATCTCCAGAACTGCAAGTTACACAACTGAAAATGAATACCTATTGACTAGCAACTCCCATTCCTCCTCTCCCAACCCCAACCCCTGGCAAATCCCACTCCACTGTCTACTTCTATAAGTCTGACCACTTTAGAAACCTCATACAGGTGGACACATTCCACTTCCTCTTTATTTCTAATGGCCAGTCTGGGTCCACAGAGCACCACTACCTCCCCGCCCAAATGCAAATGCCTTGAACCCTTGAGTGATAAACCACAGCCTCCCAGAGTGAGGCCAGGATGTGCACAGTTTAGACAATCTCCCTAGGCAACTGTGATGTGCAACTCCGATTTAAAAATCACTCAATTCAAACTGATAGGCTCTGACTTTTACTGCTCAGGCACAATTACATTTGGCTGGGGCCCCAGTTAGGAGTCAAAAGGCTGACTGGCCATAAATGGCATCATCAGAGCTGTCCCCAACCATGGCCCAATCAGCTACAGGATGAAGCTCAGTGTTCGAAAGGACAAAGCGCACACACGTCTCCAGGGCCAGGTGGATTATGAAGTCACTCTCCCAGCAGACACTGGGTGCCTTGTCATCCTGGTTGACAGACGAGTTGTGAAGTTTCCCATGAAACAGAGGATGTGGTGAGGCTGGCAGGCTGAGCACAGGTACAGAGGTGTGGGCCTTGCCTCAGAGGCACCAGCCTCAGTGAGAATCTGGCTGCCCCCACTTCAAAGCCCCCCAAAAAGCAGCTCAGTCAGATGCTGCAGGTTTCCTATCCTCACAGATCTCTAGAGCTTAACTGGAGTTTGGAGTAGCAACAGTGATCCAGTTAAGGACCTCAGAAAGGCCAGGTGGCAAACACACCCCACCAGACACTCTTGTCACATAGCAGCATCCCATCAAAGTGCACCCTTGTCTTGAGAGGGCCTGTATCTCATTCCTTTTGGTTTCAGACACCTGACTAAAATTGATAAAGGTACACAATAAATGAGAAATAAATGAACAACAAATGAATATGTAAGTATAAGTTTTGCCTGAACGTGGACTTTCTAACTCACCAATCTGTGAATGCGCGAGCCTGTTTCTGCCCAGGGTCTTGCCAACAGCTACATTTGTCACTAAAGATTTATATTTAGGTGTTTCCTTTCCTCACTAGAATGGAGGCAGTGTGAGCATGGTGGCAAGAACCAGGCTCAGACCAGACAGAGCAGAGACCCAACATGACCATCCCTTAGCAGCTGCAGGTCTAGGATAAGGTACTTAATGCCCACTGACCTTCAGTTGCCATCTTTGGTCTTTAAAGGGTTGAAAAGGTTTATAGTAAACCGAATAGCTACAAGAGTCTCAACATGTTTCTGATTACTCTGTATTTTCCATTTATTTATATTTTAAGATAATTAGGGGGGGGAGGTTAAATTTATTACAATTATTTTCCTAACAGGCTGTTTGCCTCTGCTTACCATGGTTGTCGATGACCTTGAACTCAAACATCTACTTTGTGGAATCTCAATAATTCCTTTGTAGTTCCTTGTATTGCTTTTTAAGTTTGACCTTTTCCCACTCAAAAACCAGATATCTATCAACATTCTTCTCCTTTGTAATGTCTGATTTTTTTAAAACACTCAAGTCAATACAAATAGTATGATGACAGGATCTAATTGTTTTTTTCCCAAAAATAGTTAACGAAGTCTCCCAGTACTGTTTATGAAATGGTCTTAAGTAAATATTCTCCACCGAGCGCATTGAAAAATGCGAAGTAATGCTGAGGGCAAAGTGAGGTCCAACATCAACCTGGGGGGCCCAGTACAAGCCCAGGGCCCAGTGAAAGTCATACCTAAGATTCGGATTTTATTAAGAGGCCATTTCATTGTGATGAACCTTCCTAAACCCCAAGTTGCTCATCCCCAGTCCTCCTGGCTACCCACCCTCGAGCTACCAGAAGGGCTCCCAGAATAGGGAATGTGCTGCAGTGCGATTTGCTGCCTCTTAGTAGTGCTGGTGAAATTCTTAATGGGAGGAATTATTGCCAAGATAAATTTTGGATAGTACTTGAAAGTTTCCAAAATCTGAGACCAGAGTCCCCACTTCTGACGGGCTGTGTTATATCTTCACTGAAGCCTCTGACCATCTGTTCTGCCAACTGAGCAGAAGCAGGTTCCAGGCACCACCCACTCCCACTGGGAGCACAGTAGGAAGGACAGAGAACACCACCCAGCTGGCCAGGCAAGCAGCCTAAAGCTGGCCTGACCACTCTCTCATCCTACTGCTCACTCACGTGACTGTGGAAATGCCCAAATAGAGGGAGGTGAAATGCAATCATGGTTAAAGCCATGCACCTTCGAATCACAGACACCCAGATTTGAGTCCCTGAGATTTACCTGCCAAGCAGTCTTGAGTACAATACTTACCTTCAAAGAATCCCAAATCATCAACTTCTATAAAATGGGCATAGCAGTAATAGCCAATGTCTCCAGGCACTCATAAGGATCAGATAAGGTAATTAATACAGTCTTTGCACTGCAGCTATTAGTATTTGACATAGCTTTATCTTCTTCCAGGGAATCCTGGTCTGATTTTCATTTTCAAGACATGAAGGACCACAAGGTGTCTGCCTCACAGGACCCCAGTATTTGCAGAATTTCCTTCTGGCACTCACCCTCCCCAGCCTCTGCCCTCTCCTTCTCCCACCTCTCACCATCCACCAGTGACTTATTCTTCCAATATGGAGTCAGTGATTGCAGACCTGGCCCAGGGTCACTCAGATGAATCTCAGACCTTGGCCAGAAGAGTCCCATACCCCAGCAGACCTGGGATTTTAACATAGTAAATGTATATTCTTTTAGAGCGTTTTTTTTTTTTTTTTTTCTTGGTAGATAACCTGAAAGATAGGATTGGATTTCAGGGCAAAGACTGTCAAGTCTACTGCTCCTTTTCCTACACCCAATGTATGGTGAGCACACGTGGCCTTGAGTCTGTCGCAATGCCCTGTCCCATCTCACTGTTTCAGATCCTGACAGCTCCAAGCAGAGGTGCCAAGTCACTGATGCTGTTTCTCTCTCCAGGTAAGGCTGGAAAGGTGTGAGGGACGAAGACAAATGTGGGTTTCAGGGTTATTTCTGGAGTGTAGCATCAGTCTCTGGAGGTGAAAATTGGACCCAGCAACAGCAACATTGCAGGTTACGAATACTGGCTGCCACAGGCCTTCCTGTACACCACAGCTGGTCCTCAGTCCCAGGCCTGCTTGCTCTGCAGAGGTACAGGCACGGGAGCTCTAAAGTGAAACCATCTAATCCACTTTTGGTAAGCAGTAAGTGGCAAAGAAGCCACAGAAAATGGATTCCCTTATGCAATCTTGGAAGGGGTTAGTAATCTGGGAGAAGGAAGTAGAAGGAACCTGAAGTGAAAGGAGGCCAAGGTGAAAGATGCCTTCCTGCAGTGCTGCCCAGGGTCTGTTGCAGGATGCAATGTCTACACAGGACTTGCTGCAATTTGGAAGGGCTGGGGGACAGAAAGGGGATGAAACGAAGGAGATAAAAGGTGACATGGCATTCCATATGACACCATGGTGGTGCACACACAGCACTATGCAGCTGTCAAACTCACAGAACTGGAGAGTGTGAGCGACCACGACCTCTAGTTTCTATACGGTACCAACAGTGGTCCACTCACTGTAACAAAGTGCCACACTAATGGTGGTGTAGTGATAATAAAAATACAGCCGCGTGAGGCAAGTCCTAGGTTCTCATCCTGGGACCACTGAGCACCCTGCATGCATGCATGTGCCTATAATCTGGGCTGGCTAAGACTAGGGGTGGGTCGTGGCATGAAGGACCCAATTGGGAGTACCTGTCTCACTCTCTTTCTCATGGAAGAAATATAAAAACCTTTTTTAAAAATAATAATAGAGGGACCAGCAGATGGTGTAATGGCTACATCGCTGGACTCCCATGTAGTCAACAGCAGTTCAAGTCCCGGACTTGGTGGCTTAAACTCATGCCGGGCACATATGCATGCATGCCCAAGATCCCAAGAGGAGAATGGAGAAGGGATTGCAGTGTGCCTATCCCCCTTGGGGGGGGGGGGGCTTTCTTGCTT
>NW_006159757.1:7993973-8004886 GCF_000334495.1 Tupaia belangeri chinensis
GGGGGGGGGGGTGATTTCTTGCTTTCTGTCTCTCTCTCTCTCTCTGTGTCTTTCTGGCGAGCGCACATGCTCTATACAAAATCTCTCAAAAAAAAATCATAGTAATTAAAAAATAATAATAAATAGAGAAGACTGTGCAAGGTCTGAAGGGGTATAAAGGAACTCTCTGTATGTACTTCTTGTTCATTTCTGTCAAAAAGACAAAGAAGACCTGAAACTAGAAAATAAATCTAGTCATTTAAAAAAAAGAAAATAAGAAGATTGTCAGCTGTTCCTTCCCAAAAATAGGCACTAGACAACCTGTATTTGAATGTCCTGATTAAAAAGAAGATAATGAAGTGGTAGATCAGGAACTGAGCGGTCTGTTGACCACAGATGTCAATTAAAGACTCTTCCTCCACCAAGAAAGGGTCAGAGGTGCACTTCAAAAGTGTATTTCAACCAGGTGTTTTATTGGTCTGGTAACTGCAAAATATACAAATTTCAGAAAGGCATCCCCTGTTTGAAAGCTGGCACAGCTTCATTCCGGGTCATTGATTCAGACAAATATACAGAACACAGTGAAGTCATAAGTCACACATAAAAGGCCCCAAACCAATGAACAACTAAACCCAATCTATACAGCTTTCTATTTTTAGCCTCCCTTATACATATTAAATAAATAAATAGCACATCTGCTATCAAAATAATAAAAAAATAAATTTCAAGTATTACAAACAAAAAAAATCATTGGTGTGGTTCAAACAGTTTTCTTCTCCCCCAAAATAAAGACCTTTGCCCATGGTCTCAGGACATAATAAGGGGGGAAACCCACCCAAAAACAAATATGCAACATTAAAAAAATTGGTCCCAGTTATTTTTGGGGGGTGTGGAGGGGCAGAGATTAATAGAAGCTAAAGTCCCACAGTGGGAGCTCAGACTCACGCTCCATCCAACACCTCCTCAGAAGGCAGGCCAGAGTTTTCCAATGAAGCAGCAGTCTATTTGCCCCGAGACTTGCTCTCCCCATCCATATTTATGTCTGTTCTCACCAAACTGAAGTTCTGTGTTAGGCAAGGCCTTCTTTATTTAGATCATGGATTTTAGGTAGTCAGAGATGACGGGGAAACACCTTCATCAGGCCCCTACCTGCATCAGATTTAAGAGTCTATGTTCAGTTGGCTCTGACAACTAGGAGAGGATGAGGACAGAAAGTGGAACCTAAGAGACCATTCTCAAGAGCATCCTGAAGGCCCCTCCTGTCTAAAAATATGGCCACCCTACACACACCATGCCCACACTCATGCACGCGTATGTACACACACACACACACACGCACGCAGTCTGACAAGACCGAAGATACTACAAAAGAGGGGAAATTGCCCAAGTTGTAAGTTGTATGGGAATGTATATACAGACATTCTCTCTGCCAATTAAAGGGGTGCGGTGAGTGGGGAGGATATAAACGTTCAGTGAGAAAGCCACGACTTAATTGTATGGTACCTGATGCATGCCCCTATTTCCCGCTTAATCCCAATCAGAGAAACGTGCATTCTGTGAAACTCCTCTCAAAAAAAAAAAAAAAAAAAAGAATAAAAAGCTCCTCTCCACTCCTAGGCCCAGGTGTCTACATCCCACTCTACCCTAGGCCCTGTCTCCTTGAGTTAGAAGGAGCTAGGGCTATGAGCAGAAGGCAGGAAAGGAACGTGACCTTTGGCACAAGCTTTGAGACACCCTTAAAGGGTCATTTGGACAAACTCTGCTGGGTTTCCAAATTGTTTTTTCTGGGCATGAGATACTCCTCCTACCCCAGGATCTGAGGAATCAAGGAGAAGTCAACAGGCAAGGACACCAGGTGCTTATAATCACGAGTCCCCAAATCCCTGCTTCCAACCCCGAAAGGGTCACAGAGGCCAAGAAGTAAGGCAAGGATGGCCTTCCACTCTTAGGAGTCCCCAGGTGCCCAGCATCCTCTTGGAGGAAGTGGCCTGGTGTAGACTGTTGCTCCCTCCTGGGAAAAGTGGACGGCCATGAAGTCCTGAGGGAAGGAAGTCAGGTATCCTCTTTGTTGTCCCGCGTCGTTGGTCTTGCCACGATTCCAATGCTCCAGGCTTCCCCATCTCATGGGCATGCCCTGCTCCCCATATTCAGAAGTTCCCAGCCTCAAGAGCCTCAAGAGCCCCGCACCCAGATTTCCAAGTTCTTGAAGACAAGGTGCGACTCTCAGGTCACATTTCTGCCATTAAAAAGTGCAAACACAGCTCCAGGAGTGATCCTGGTCCCCTCAGCGGCCTTCCAGTCCACATAGGTGAACAGAGTGGTCTTGCAGCTCCCTGGGACAGGGAGGACCGAGCTGGTATGTTTCGGCAAAAAGCTTACATCTGCTTCCACACCATTCTGTCCTTAAACCCCTTCTTCAGAGGCAGAGCACAGGCCCGGGAAGGTGTGTGGATCTGCAGGAGAGTGTACCCTGCTTGGCTGACTGGCGAGTCCCAGCTCAGGAACTTCTTGGGAGAAGAGACCCCAACACAGCACCTGCCCAAGTCCATTCTTCATGAGGCATCGTCCCAGGCCAAGATGCATGGAAGAGCCACGTGAGAGTTTTTAAACATCCCTTCACCTTCAACAACTAGGATCTAGCTCTTTCGTTTTAGGATTCTCTGCCAGTGTCATCTGCCCAGCTACAGCATACCAGGCTAAGACGACAAAAACAAAATAACAACACAGCGGCACCCAGTGTCACCTCCTTGGGGCCTCTCTCATGTTCTCCACTAGCTGTCGTCTTCCTTAAGCCTCATGGCAGGTGTCTGAGGCCAGATATCCCCGAGATCCAGGGAGGGTGAGTGGCCTGTATTGGGTGCAGGAAGCCCCAGATCTGCATGGTTTTCTGGTGTCTCAGCTACCCCGATGCTGTAGGGACGACGGGGATGCTGCACATGGTATCTCTCCAACCAGCAAATCCTCTTCCACTCCACCCCACCCAACTCGGAAGAAGTCCTTGGGGTTATCCTGGCCTTGGGTGGATGGAAGGGCACAAGCTAAGCTGCAGAAATGGAAATGGAATCAACCCGGGTGTCTGCTTCAGTGTTTCCTGGAGGAGTCGGCGTTGCTCCGGGAGCCTTTCAGGTTCTGTTTTCAGAAGAAAAGGGAGGAGAATGGCTATGAGTGGTTGATTGTGTTTTCAAAGCAGAAGACTCAAAGCCATGCACTTGAGACTTCTTCCCCTCTTTCCACCCCAAACAAAGAATACAACTCCAGAAAAGTGTCATAAACCAAACAGGTGAAGAGACCCTGAGTAGGTCCCAGGGCACAGTCTAAGACAAGCTCCGAGTTAGAAGACACAAGACCAGGAGCCCGCTTAGCATGGGGGCTGGTCTCCTGTAGGAGACGGGCATGGAGGTGGTAGGCGTGGCTCAGGACCAGAAGCTCCAGTGGTGTCAGAGCTGCCTGGGAGATCACTGGTGACCACAGGAACCTCCTGCTCACAACCCTCACAGAACTCCTAGCTGCTCTCTGCTTGCACACAGGGACCCTCCCCAGTCACCACCAGACAGAGCGTGAGACAGGACCTCTAAGGAGCATAGGGCTGACCTCCAACTCAGCTGAAAGCAGAGCCACACACCGGCTCCTGGCATCCAGACTCTGGGGACATGGTTGGACAGACAGACACAGGTGATAAGCAGATGGCTACATGGGCGGAGTCCAGGCAGGGAGCCAGGCACAGGAGGCTGTATGGCTAAAGCTCTTCCTAGTCTGATCAAAGTGACCTTTGATCAATGCCTCACCCCATGCCTCACAGGTATCAAAATCCCCTTGAAGAATCCTCATGAATCAGCTAGGGACATGTGACCACTGCACCACACATAGCAGGGTCCTCTCCTTCCCTGACCTCTCTAATATACCCCTCAAACAAAGGGGAACACTGGCCAGCCAGTGACATAGTGGTTAGGGTGGCCGGCTCTCACATGGCCAGCTGTACAGTTCAAGTTCTGAACCCAACAGCTTGAAAAACACACAGGGCACATATGCATGTGTTCCCAAAATCCAGAAAAGAGAATGGAGGAGAAACTATTTCTGTGTGAGTGTGTCCCCCACGGGTACTTTCTCACTTTCCCTCTCTTTTTTTTCTCTCTCACTCCAGCAAGCACACACACCCTCTAACATAAATAAATAAATAAATAAATAAATAAATAAATAAATAAAGGAAACACAATATCCTCTCCAATCCTGAGTGTCTCCACCAAAGCTGCTCTAAAGGCTGGGAGGACAGCCGAGGCCAGGCAGACAGATATGTCAAAGTCACCATGAGCCCTCTGCCCCACACAGACCCAAAGACCCATAGCAGGAGACATCTTTAGGGAAAAGAGGCATGAGGTTTGGCAGCACCAGAGCCATTGCCCAGATCTGAGCTGGACAAAGGAAACAGGTGACCAAGTGCCCTCAGTGACACTTGGTGAGAATCCTGGGAGAATCCCAGCCAGGCTATGGGGTTGGGGGGTGAAGGGTCTCTGCTGCCCTCCACGGCTGCTGGCTCCAAGCCCACAGTTTCTGGCACCCACAGATGATGATGAGGTAAGAATGAGCTTCGAGGCCAGGTAACGTCCGTGTCACTCACTTTGTGGGGCCCCTGGCTCAGGACACATGGAGGGAAGGAGACAGACTGGGATGGACCTGAGGACAATGGCACTGCTCTGAAAACCCTCCAGCACCGAGACAAATGGGTCAGACTCCACGACGGCCAGTCTGCACACAGACCAGGATGCCATGACTTGGAGAGACGCGGGAGGGGCAGAGGGACATGCACCAGTCATTTACCTTTGCAAGGTTAGTAAGGAGAGAACTTTGAGAATATGTGACAGACAGTTCGTCTTTCAAGCATAGCAGGGGGGAAAAGGAAGAAACAGATTGGAAAGAAAAAAAAAATCTTTAGTAGTATTTTTTTTTTCGAGTGTGCATCTGAAATTTAAAAATGAGAGATGCATCATGAATGCCAGGTGGTTTCTCGATCCCAAGCAGCTAGTGTGGCCCTCTGCAATGTCTTCCCATCAACCCTATATGACCAGGAAACAACGCTCGTGGGAATCAGACCCCAGGTCACACCCTTTGAGACCCCTGCAGCTTCCTTCTCCCGAATCTGAGAGCTCCAGCACCTGCCGGTGAGAAACAACCCCGCTAGATGGCAGGGAGGAGACAGGAGAGTATCACAGGGCAGGCACAAACCGGGGCCGGAGAGTATCTACGAGGCCCCGGCACCAAGTCCCTTCCCAGTAATAACAGCAGCTGGCATCCATCAGGCACTCATGGGGTGCCACCGACAGCCTCATTATTAAAACCCCTTATTAAAGTTGTTACCTACGTTTTACAGAGGAGCAAGCTGAGGTCCTAGCACTGCTTTAACCTGCCAGAATTGGAAAAGACTGCAGCCAGTAGTAAACCAAGAGTCAAACCCAGCTTGGTCTGACTTCAATAATCAACTTTGATCCCAGGCCTAGGCCACTTCCTATAGGCCCAAGCAGGGTGGGTCACACTCCCACACTGGACTGTGGAGCTGCAGACCAGACTCAGGTGTGACGGGTCCACAGGATGCACTTTTGCTGAACTGGAGGGCTGCTTGCCAAAAGCACTACATTCTCTTACTCTTCTCAGGACAAGTTCAACTTTGGAAGGGTGGGGGTTGTACCCAAGGCCCCCTCTCGGTAGGTGTTTCCTCACATCGGGCTGGGTCAAAGGGAACAGAGTATGCACCAAAGCAAACCCAGACAGCTCCTAGTCCAAAGGCTAGTTTTTTGTACGAGGAAAAGCCCTAATTCTAAAGGCCTCCATGCTCGGGATCTGCTTCTAAGGGATAAGACACGACTGTGAGGATGTCTTTTGGTTAATTGAATGGACAGGCCACCATTAGATAAGCAAAGCTGAGCCATCACAGGAGGCAGCTGAAAGTGAGAGCCATGGGAGGGGATTACAGCTGGGACTGCAGGCTCAGGGGCCTCAGGGCAGAGGCAGCAACAGGATTCTTGCTGCTCCCAGAAACCAGCAGAAAGAAACAAGAGTTTAAAGGGCAGGAGTAGCAGGCCCAGACTTACTGTCCCTCCAAGTCTGACCCTAAAGGGAAACCTGGGTTTACACCAGGTTCAGACCACAGCCATCACAAACCACCACCAGGAGCCCTGGGAGGGCCAGAGGGGAAGAGACAGGCTGCTGCAATCTAGTTAAGGGCATGGGCAAGTCAAACCTCTGCCCTCATCGGTTAGATGGGGAGAAACGGCCCTGCCAACCTTCTAGGGCCATTCTGAGAGCCAGAGAAGCTGATAGGTGCCAGCACTCTCTCCGCGAGCCGTAAAGCCCCGCAAGTACACGTTAGTACATGTGGTGTCAGCACCGTCCCTGAGGCTCCTTTTTCCAAAAACAAGCCATGCATTTTGGCTCCTTGGGTTAAATGCCTCTAAATCTTTCCAGACTGTAAAACTAGTCAAGGCCACCAAATGAGCAAAAGGGAGTAAAGGGGAGATGTGACTTGAGCGGACGGATGGGAATAGTTTATGGCGACTGGAGGTCAGTGGGAAGGCAGAGTGACCTACCCAAAGGCGGCTGAGGAGACATTGAATCACACCCTGTCTCCGGGGCGCTCTGCCCTGAGAAAGAGGAAGCCCACGGGTCCGCTGGGAAAGCAGCACCTGATCCCAAATGCAACCGTGACAGTGAGCAGTTTCCCACACAGGACAACTGGGTCCCAAAGGTGGGTTCCCCAGGCTCTCCAATGAGGGGCCTTCTTACAGGAAAGCAGGCTATAGGGCACCCTACCCACCCCTACACTGCCATCTGCCTACATGGCCTTCATGAATCTGTTTCGAGGTTAGGCACCAGTCACTTTCTTCCTGCAAAATGAAAGGACACTCCGGGGCAAGAAGGGAGTTTGAAGGGCAGTGGGAGCCGGCCCAAATCTACCATACCCCAAGTCTGACTCTAAGAGGGAACCTGGATTTCTGCCAAGCTCAGACCACAGCCATTACAAACAACCACCAGGTGCCTTGAGAGGGACAGAGGGCAAGAGCTGAGGCGGTGACAGCGTCAGCACACACTGAAATCACTGGGTCGCAGTGGCCTCATGCATCCTCGTCTAAATAATTCACAAATTCCCTCCTCCCTCCTCCTGTGCTCACCGCCTCCTTCCCTCATGGGAGGCCTCACACAAACTGGCCTCGTCCTTGACATTTTAACAGGGAAGGCCAAACTGGCAAGCAGGAGAGAGGGGCAAGTGGCAGAAGTACTCATAGAAATACTTACAGACAGGCTTTCCCTAGCAAAGGCTGCAGAGAGAAAAAGCAGAGAGAGAAGTCAGTGCGAGCCAGGACCCCGCCCTGCCAAACCTCTCTCAGCAGGCCTAGCCAAGGGTTTCGGGGTATCCCTGAGAATGGGGTATCAGGCAATGTCGGAGGCGGCTCTAAAGTTGAGGAGAGAGGACTGGGCCCCTGCCATTGCAGCCTCTACAACAGAGGTCACCCCGCCCCTGCCCAGGCTGGTTCCCCAGGCATTCACAACAGCAGCTTCTGACCTTCCCAATATGACCCCATGTTCATCCCAGAGCAGAATGTCACAGATGCCATTTCAATTCTGCTCAGTTTTCATCAAAAATGTCCTCCGATTTGAGGCAAAAAGGAATATTCCCAAGAGGCGTCCCAGGCCTATGCCTCATTTGCAAAGCAAGAAGACTGAGGACCAGGGAGGAGAAGTTAACCTGATTAAAATTCTACACTGCGGATCGGAGGCGTGGAAGTTAACGTGCTATCCCAGACAGCTATCCCAGATAGCTCACGGCACAGTTTGAGTTCCCGACCCTGCAGCTTGAAAAATCACATCAGGAGCTTGTATGTGTGTGCCCAAAGTCCCAATAGGAGAATGGAGAGGAAGAGATCGCAGCACGGCTATCCCCCGCCCCCCAAGGTGATTTCTCACTTCCCCTCTTTGTCTCTGTCTCTCTCTGGCGAGCACATGCACTATATAACAAAAACTAAGAAACAAACAAAAAAGCACCTACACTGTGCTCATGGCGGACTTACAGCTCAAGCCAAGTCTGCAGGCTCCCCGCCGATCACCGTCATTGCCCCTATGCAGCCCTTCCCATGTGCCTACGCAAGGTTAGGGACATGGCAGGAGTCACCTCATCGGGCCTGCCTTCTGCAGCCTCCCCCAATCTCCAGAGGAGAAAACCGAGGCCTGGAGAGATTAACTGACCGCAGAGGCTGCAGCACTCTTCCCATGTCCCATCCCCGCAACCACAGGTTGCCTGGGAAGTCAGGAAGAGTCAGGTGGCCAAAGGGAAGTCCCCCAAGGTGGCACTGACGTTGAGCTCATTAACAAACCACATTTGAAATTTAGCTCATGGTTGATTTCGAAGGTATGAGTGGTGGAGGTGAGGTAGGCCCTTGGGTGGTAGCTAAATTAAACCCAGAGGTTTCTACATTTCACATGTTTGTAAAGGATCGGTTGCATGTGAGGAAAAGCCTTGTCTTCTAAAAACAAATCCTAATGCCCAAGGGCAAAAATCATCCAGACTCTAATCTTCAGAGCTAATGAAATAATGAAATCTGGTTGGATTGTTTTGTTTGGCTTACTTTTTGACTACCTGCTGAAATAACCATGTAGCGTGGTTATCCGGCCTGAGAGTCAGGCGCCTAGGCCCTAAGGGTTGTGCACGCTCCGCACTGTGGGACCACAGCAAGGAAAGAGCCCAGGAAATACTCAGTGGGTGGGACAGAAATGACGTCCTCAGTCCACGTGGACGGACGCCAGGGGGCCCTGAGCTGCATGGAGGCTGCTGGGCTCGGGGGATTCCATGGACTTCGAGATATAACCAGACTCAGATATTCCACTCTGCCAGCAAGGGCCTCATCCTCAGCAAGGAGCCAACATAGGTGCAATCCTCACCAGCAAGGGAAGACCCTCCCACCACCGCCAGTCTCAACTTCAGAGTGGGCTGCTCATGTTCTCCCAGCACGCACGCATGTGTGCGCACACCCACACAAGTGCAACACACTCATATGCACCCATAGTATGCTACACACTAGAGATACACATGCACACATAATGCGCCACATACAACACACATGCAATAGAGGTACACACCACACATATACATGCAGAACATAATGCACAGACACACACACACACACAGAACATAATGCACCTGCACACCCACACACATACACACACAGAACATAACACACATGCATACCCATACACATATGCAGAACATAACACACACACCCACACACATAAACACGCAGAACATAACACACATGCATATCCCCACACATACAAGCACAACACCTATATCCATGTATGTGAAATGTGGACATACTCACGTATGTACATAATACACACACACACACACACACACAATCCCAGGTCCTAGGCCATAGCCCCCCAAGGGTGAAGGAGAGAGGAGTGACTGACTTGTCCGGGCAGCTGCGTGGGCACCTCCGGGGGCAGGCAGCCAGGCAGGGCAGCAGAGGTGGAAGCCACATGCTCCTCAAAGCTGTTGATGCGAGGCTTTTTGGTGGGCTCGGGGCTGGCTAGTGGGGTGACACTATTGCGTCTCATGAGCGGGTTAGGTCCCTTCTTTGCATCCTAAGCAAGACAAAGACAAAAGAGAGAAGGTGACAGTTACAAGGAGTGGGAGGTAAATAAGCCCCCGGGTTTGAGGGATACAATAACACGGACCCAGGGGTGCAGCCAGGCCGCTTCATGGGCTGCCGTTGTCTGTGACTCCCAGCTGGCCAGGATGGGGTGATTCCCACCCATGTTCCTTCCCCAGTTATCCCAAAAACACCCACGCCGACAAACAGTGCTCAGAGAGCAGGGAGGGAAACAAGCACAGACAACAGGTCAAAGAAAACAGCCTGCTCCCAGCCTCCCAGGGAGCTACGCAGGCAAGTCCAGAGAGAGACCTGGCTCTGACCTCACAGCAGGGGGAGGGGAAGGTGTACACTGACTCCCTTGCCCCTGGCACAGAGCCTGGATCTGAGGGCATGCGGCACAGTTCACACTCATTAACCATATTCTGGCTCTTAGGACAGACAGGGTGCCTGCAGACCCAGCCAGGAGACCAAAGATGCAGAGAGTCTGCCAGTGGAGAGTCTGCCGGCTACAGCCAGGTCCAGCAGCCTTCCAATAAGAGTGCCATGGGGACTGGAGGGTCTCCTGGAGTCACCGCAGTTCATGACACAGCAGCCTCTCTGACAGTGGTAGGGTCTGTCTCTGTCACTGCGCTGCCCTGTCCTGCACGGGGAAGTGTCCTGGGACCATGAAAGCCCGGTTCAGGCCTCAGCCTGTACTAGAAAAGTAGTCAGAAGCAACTGGGAGCTGGAGTGACAGCAGTGCCCAGTCACCCGTGTTCCGAGGAGGGAGTCACAGAGGCAGGCGGAGTGTCCTAAGAACACGCTCCTCTTGTTTCTGTCTACCAGCCAGGACACTGCAGTGGGCATCTTATGTCCCCTTAATGCCAAATCCAATGGCCAAGCTCCCTGAGAAAGGGAAGTAACCTATTGGGGGACCTCCATGGACAGAAAGCCCCGGTGGAGAAGGTCTAACTGGTACGGACAAAGCTCTGTACTGCAACAGCCTATACGGAGTCATATTTTCAGAGCCTGCATTGTATGTACTTTCACAGTGCACGCCTGGGCAGAAATCCCACCTGTTCTGGAAGAGATTCAACCTGACTGACTGACAAAGTTCAGGCCTTTCTGGAATGGGACACACGTAACAGGAAGCACCAGAGTCTCCTAAAAATCTTCCCATCAGCAGCTCTCACGTCTTCCATCTCCCACCCATAGTCCTGGTTCATCACTACCACGCTCTGGGTAAGGCCAGACCTGGGCGCGGGGTGAACTAGCTGCCACGCTGACCCTGTGTGACCAGGGACAGCACAGGCTCAG
>NW_006159757.1:8005719-8014424 GCF_000334495.1 Tupaia belangeri chinensis
GGGCAGGCGGAGTGTCCTAAGAACACGCTCCTCTTGTTTCTGTCTACCAGCCAGGACACTGCAGTGGGCATCTTATGTCCCCTTAATGCCAAATCCAATGGCCAAGCTCCCTGAGAAAGGGAAGTAACCTATTGGGGGACCTCCATGGACAGAAAGCCCCGGTGGAGAAGGTCTAACTGGTACGGACAAAGCTCTGTACTGCAACAGCCTATACGGAGTCATATTTTCAGAGCCTGCATTGTATGTACTTTCACAGTGCACGCCTGGGCAGAAATCCCACCTGTTCTGGAAGAGATTCAACCTGACTGACTGACAAAGTTCAGGCCTTTCTGGAATGGGACACACGTAACAGGAAGCACCAGAGTCTCCTAAAAATCTTCCCATCAGCAGCTCTCACGTCTTCCATCTCCCACCCATAGTCCTGGTTCATCACTACCACGCTCTGGGTAAGGCCAGACCTGGGCGCGGGGTGAACTAGCTGCCACGCTGACCCTGTGTGACCAGTGACAGCACAGGTTCAGAAGCCTGAGAGGAGAAGGAAGAGCAACTGGGTCACACTTGTGTCTAAAAGAGAAGCACGCATCCTCCCCTTGGATGCTCACTGCTCAGGTCAAATACTGGGTTGTCAGGAAAGTCAGGGCACATCTTTGCATAGAAAAACATAGAAAAATATGTCATGGCTTCCCCCGAAGACTTCATAGAAATAGGGGAAGAAAGCACAGAAAGAAAGGAAAGAAGATCCCAAGAAGGCACAAGAAGAGAAGGTGGCCAAAGAACCCAATCAGCACCTACAGACAGCCAGTCCCAGGACATCCCACGGCCCGGCCCTGCACAAGAACTCCCTTCGTGGGACACAGGCCAGGGTGGGCATGGGACCCTGTGCTCACCTCAGACCTCTCCCGGTGTGTGCTCACAGACTCTACGTTCAAAAAGATGGATTCCACACGGCAACCTGGGGGACAATGGACGAGGAGAGAAGGCAGCTTCTGTTACAGGGACAGTCCTGCCTGTAGCCCACAATCACAAGAGCTGCCACCCAGGGTGCAGGGCTGGGCAGGGGCTGACACTCACCGTAAGCAACAGGTGTCAACTTCAGGACGGTGTGGAGGGGGCATTTCAGGTAGGGCATCTCCTCTGAAAAGAGATCGGTCCCACAATTAGACACGAGGCCTGGGGCAACAGGAGAGATGGAGGGACGTCTATAGGCCCACCAGAAGTCGTGCCACCCTACCCAAAAAAAGACATCTGACCAAAAAGAGCACAACTAAAGCAATCCAAAAAAAAAAATCACCAAAAACCCACCCTCCCACCCTCCCACAATAAATTAGAGCTTGTTTAGTTTTGTTTTGTTTTGAAAGGCATTTTCTAAATCACAAAGGCCTGTCTAGGAATTCAGCCAAACCTCAGAAAGACACAAGATTCAAAATGTGAATAGTATCATTAGAGTGTCCTGGGCTGTTTGCTCCTCGGAGGTGGACTGAAGAGCTGCCGCCCTCAACCCCACTCCCACACCCACCCCTCAGCTCTGAGGAGCCCGAGGGTTTTCAGGAGGCCACTGTGCATAATTCTGTGCTCAGAGGGCTTCCTTAAGGCCAACAAAGAGGTACCAGGTAGAGAAGCCCCTTGCAGGCTGGGAGCCGGCCGCCTGTGCCACATTTCCTAACATCCAGCAGCACCACAGACACACCCGGGTGAGAGGCGGCACCTGCACTCTTATCCAGGAAGTAGGCCAGCAGGCAGCGCAGGACAGCCTGGTGGCAGATGACCAGCACATTCTCCTGCCGCTCCAGCTCCATGATCACCGGCTCCAGGCGCTGAACCAGATCCTGGTAGGACTGAGCACACACGGGAGGCCACGTTAGAGCAGAGGTGCTCTGGGGAGACCTTGGCTACCATGGCATGCCAACCATCATTATAAGTCAGTATATAACCGATCAGTTACCCTGCCCATCCATCCACGCCCTGAGGGTCTGGGCCTGCATCAGATAAAGTCATCCTCTGAGGCAGAACATAAACCCACCGTCCTCCCTCTGAGCTCCGTCCTCTTCTGACTCCTCCCCACGGGGTGGGGGACAACGGTTTCACAAAGGGATAGCTTTTACTATGGAATAGTGCACAGCCGTGAAAAGGAAGAAGCCCGGTACAATAGGCCAGGTAGGTGATATGATCTCATTTTTATAAAATGTCCAGGAGAGGCAAATCCACAGAGACAGTAGATTCGTGGTTGCCGGGGGCTGGGAATTGGGAGTGACTGCTAACAGATAGGAGGATTCTTTTTGTGGGGAGGAAAATGGTCTGGAATTAGTGGTGATGGCTACACGGCATTCTGAATATATTCAAAACCAACAAATCATTTTCTTTAATATGGTCGATATGGTGAATTCTGTATGATGTGAATCTTGTATTAGTAAAAAAAAAAAAAAAAAAAAAAAGGCAGGAAGGAGCCTGCAAGGAATCCACACACTCCACCTGGCTGGGCTCCAGATCGCCATGTGCCTCTGCACACCGCGTCTGAGCTCAACGCAGCTGCCCGTCTAGCCACAGTGCACAGTGAGGAGATGCACCCACCGCCAGAGTCAGTCCCGCCCCCACCACAATCCCTTCTCCTCTGTACTCTTAGGATTTGGGGCCTGCACACATACATGTCCGGCATGAACTTTAAGCCACTGTGTCCAGGACTCAAACTACAGTCAACTGTGTGGGAGTCCAGTGACATAACCATTACAACATCTGCTGGTTCCCCCTCATAATTTATTTTTAAGGCAGATTATTTGTTCTCATTAAGGTAATATGTTTTTTACTAAAATTGCCTCTCAGTATGTGAGTATCCATCTACACTTTTATTTTTTCAAAGAAGGGAAGCTCTAAATTCCAGGCATCACCCATATGAGCTATGTGTTAAGACATAGGGGGGCCCAATTGGGGCGGGCAGGTGGCATAGTGGTTAAGGGCGCTGGACTCCCACATGGCCGACCGCGGTTTTAGTCCTGGACCTGGCAGCTTTCTCTTTCTCTCTCTTTCTCTCTCCCTCTCTGGTCAAATTAAAATAAATAAAGTTAAATAAAATAATTTTTAAAAAATTTTTTTTAAAAAGTATAACTTGGAACCAATAGTTGGTGTAATGGCTATGTCACTGGACTCCCATGCAGCCAATCACGGTTCGAGTCCCGGACCTGATGGCTTAAACTCGTGCTGGGCACCTGTGTATGCATGCCCAAGCTCCCGAGAGGAGAAGGGATTGTGGTGTGTTCACCCCCCCCCAGGGGGTGATGTCTCGCCTTCTGTCTCTGTCTCTCTCTTTCTGGTGAGAGCATGTGCCCTATAGAAAAAAAAAAAAAAACCTCTCAAAAAAAAATTATAACATGTGGAAACAGAAATGAAATATACAGCTTCAGGCCATTTGGTGTTTGTAATACTAGATAGAGGCTTTGAAAAGAAAAGCCATTATTTGAAACAAATTAATCATTTGCTGTGATGTAAAATATCTTCTCTTGTTCAAAAAATATTATATTCTTTAGCTTTCCTAGCATATTTCATTTGTGCAATTTAAATTGGTAGGACTGAGCACACACGGGAGGCCACGTTAGAGCAGAGGTGCTCTGGGGAGACCTTGGCTACCATGGGATGCCAACCATCATTATAACTCAGTATATAACCGATCAGTTACCCTGCCCATCCATCCACGCCCTGAGGGTCTGGGCCTGCATCAGATAAAGTCATCCTCTGAGGCAGAACATAAACCCACCGTCCTCCCTCTGAGCTCCGTCCTCTTCTGACTCCTCCCCACGGGGTGGGGGACAACGGTTTCACAAAGGGATAGCTTTTACTATGGAATAGTGCACAGCCGTGAAAAGGAAGAAGCCCGGTACAATAGGCCAGGTAGGTGATATGATCTCATTTTTATAAAATGTCCAGGAGAGGCAAATCCACAGAGACAGTAGATTCGTGGTTGCCGGGGGCTGGGAATTGGGAGTGACTGCTAACAGATAGGAGGATTCTTTTTGTGGGGAGGAAAATGGTCTGGAATTAGTGGTGATGGCTACACGGCATTCTGAATATATTCAAAACCAACAAATCATTTTCTTTAATATGGTCGATATGGTGAATTCTGTATGATGTGAATCTTGTATTAGTAAAAAAAAAAAAAAAAAAAAGATGTAAAAAGAAAGGGCTGTGACTTTAAGAAATGACCAGCAATGCTCCTGGTCACCCTGAGCCCTCTGCCACCCTCCTTCCTTCTCCGCCCAGTCCCAGTGAGCAAGGGCCCGTGTGAGACAGAGGACAGTGTGCTGGCCACTGGGCACCGAGGAATGGCCAGCGCTCCCAAGGACACAGGCAGGAAGGAGCCTGCAAGGAATCCACACACTCCACCTGGCTGGGCTCCAGATCGCCATGTGCCTCTGCACACCGCGTCTGAGCTCAACGCAGCTGCCCGTCTAGCCACAGTGCACAGTGAGGAGATGCACCCACCGCCAGAGTCAGTCCAGCCCCTCAGTGTGACTGCCACAAAGCGGCTCCTCAAGGCCGGGGCATCAGTCGTCTCACCTGCAGCCCAAGTGAGAACGCTTGTCTCCCGTGAAGCTTCCCCCCATCTTTTCTTTTTCCCATTATTGTTATGCGAGGGCACTTCAAAAAGTTGGTGAAAACATGGAATTAAAGTATAACTTTATTGGGGCGGGCAGGTGGCATAGTGGTTAAGGGCGCTGGACTCCCACATGGCCGACCGCGGTTTTAGTCCTGGACCTGGCAGCTTTCTCTTTCTCTCTCTTTCTCTCTCCCTCTCTGGTCAAATTAAAATAAATAAAGTTAAATAAAATAATTTTTAAAAAAATTTTTTTTAAAAAGTATAACTTGGAACCAATAGTTGGTGTAATGGCTATGTCACTGGACTCCCATGCAGCCAATCACGGTTCGAGTCCCGGACCTGATGGCTTAAACTCGTGCTGGGCACCTGTGTATGCATGCCCAAGCTCCCGAGAGGAGAAGGGATTGTTCACCCCCCCCCCAGGGGGTGATGTCTCGCCTTCTGTCTCTGTCTCTCTCTTTCTGGTGAGAGCATGTGCCCTATAGAAAAAAAAAAAAAAACCTCTCAAAAAAAAATTATAATTTTATTTTGGTGCTCAAATATTCCCAAAATCCATACATAATTTTTTTTCTTTCTTCTTTTTTTAATTGGCCAGAGAATGCATAAGCTCACCAGAGAAAGAGACAGAAAGGGAGAGAGAATGCAACCCTAGAGAGGTATGGTCACACAGCAACCCCTTCTCCTCCATTTCTCTACCTGTCAGGATTGTGAACATGCGCATGTGTGCATGCTTGGAATATATATTTTTTTTCTCCTCCAAGTCAGCAAGGCCAGACTCAAACCACGTGGTCAGCCATGGTCAACCATGTGGGATCCGGCTGCTTTAACTACCTTACAGTTGACCCATAGTTTTCTTATAATAACATTTTCCATGAACTTTTTAAAGGCCTCTTGTATATGAGAGAAACACATCTCTTCTGCTTATAGGAACTATGACCAACTTCTATTAGGGGTGATGACAGATTCATTCAGGCAGACTTGATTCCAAGGAAGATATGGCAGGAATAAAGCTGCAGAAATAAGCAGGGAGTGAGCATAGAGTCCTCTCCAGAAAGGTCCAGTCAGCCCTGCAGCCCTCTCTGCCAATCCTGCACACAGCTCAAACCCCCCAACCCTGACCACAGATGCAGAGAGGGCAGGAGGCAACCGACACCCACCTCGCCCGTGGGGTAGCGGTAATAGTACTTGTCCTGCTCCCGCAGCACGTACTCCTCAGGGTAGGTGTCCTTGATCTCTTCATACGTCAGCTCCTCACAAACGCCCTGGAGAAATGGCCAGTAGTCACTCACAGGACCACGCTCCACAGGCTGCGCTGGCTAGCCTGACAGAGATGCAGGAGGCCCAGCTGTCCCGCCCTCCCCCTCCCACAGCCCCACAGCTGCACTCACAGCATCAATCTCATTGAGCGCCTTCCACTGCTCGTAGGGCAGCTTCAGCGCCTCTGCCGTCTGGATGGTGCTCTTCAGCTGACTGGTCCACACTCGGAGGTCCTTCAGGTTCTGCTCCTCCACAAATTTGCTCAGGGCACTGGCAAACTGAGGATGCAGAGGACAGCACATTGGGTCCTGTTCCCCCAATCCCACGTAGGGTTGCACACTGTCCTGGTTAGACAGCCAGAAGGCCCAACTGCCACCCAGGACGCTAGCCCTGCTCCCTGCACCCTCCTTAGGGCCCAGAGACCCAGCTCTTCCCTCCCTTTTCCTTTCACACCCATGCATGCACACACACGGGCACACAAAATTAAATAGACACAGATATACAAAACACACACACAGGCACACAGGAACACACACACACACAGTGAGCACAATAATGCAGCGAGGGCAGAAAGTGTGCACCTTGCCCACCTGCAGGTCCCCCATCCCCTACACACAGGAGCTCCCTGCTTTCCTCCTACCTTCTTGCCCCTGCTGGACAGGCCCGAGTCGCCCCCGATCCTGCCCTGGAGGTTGTGCTCGCTCTCCCCATGCCGGCACAGGTAGATGGTGCGGGGCTGCACGTGGATGTTCATCAGGTAGTACACGATCCGGCTCTGCACGTGGTCCTGGACCCTGTTCACCAGGAACCTCCGGCCAACGTCGATCACCTTGATCAGCGACAAGTCCCTGCAGAGACACCACGAGGACCATCCATCAGCCCTCTTACCTGCACAGCCCGGGGTACCCAGCTCAGTCCCCAAAAGGCTTGTCCCCAGAACTGCAGGCTAGACTAGGACGCCTCTCCAGGACACACCGAGTCTCTCTAAGATCCAGAGAGTGCAAGTGTGTGACACGACATAGCAGTGTCTGGTCAGAGGCTTCCTGACCAGGAGGAGGGAGAGAAAGGCAAGAAAATGAAAAGAAAGTGACAGAAAGAACTCTCAGAGGGCAGTCCAAGACGGGACCTTCACTTTCTACACTTCTACACCATTCATTCAGAGACACTCATACTGAATGTGCATTTGGAATTGAGAAGTTTTGTTTTTTGGGGTTTTTTTTAAGGTTTTTTTTTTTTGGCTACAGGGTGTGTGTGCTCTCCAGAAAGAAAGAAACGGAGAGACAGAAAGCAAGGAATCATCCCCCGGGGCAATGGCCACACCGCAATCCCTTCACCTCCATTCTTCTCTCAGGATCTTGGGCACAATACACATGCACCCGGCATGAGTTTAAGCCACTGGGTCTGGGACTCAAACTGTGGTCGACTATATGGGAGTCCAACAACATAGCTATTATGCCAATTGCTAGTCCTGAGAATTTTTTTTTTTTTATAAAAAAAGACATTTTTAAAAGTTTATAGAAGTACTCAGAGCAAATGCTTTGTGAGAACATCAAGCAAATTTTAAAAACCCTACTGCAGGTAACTCAGAGTTGGTCAACTCGCAGGAACTACCTGTCACATTTATCAGGGTCGAGGGGCTGATAGCTGGCTTCATAGCAACTGATTCTCTTCATGAAGTCGTCCATGGCTTCTGCCGAGTTGCAGTCTTTATAATCCGGGCTGGAGATTTTAACTTCCTGCAATACCACAAAGAGGCAGCTGATGAATCACGCTGGAAGGCTTTCTGCTTAGATTAAGCAGGATTTGGGGCTTTCAAAAGGGGAAAGCACAGAAGGGCTCAGAATAAAGATTATCCTACCCAGCATTTAAGAGAAAACAGAATGAATCTGGGGGTGGGGAGGTTGAGTCACAGCCTGATGACTACATGGGAAGGATGCCTGGGGGGGTACAGAGAACTCCCCACTGGAAGGACAGAGACAGAAAAACCCATGAAGGTTCCGTAATGAACACCTCTGAATGGGCCAGTGAGTCAGGGTAAGTCCAAGAACAAGCCACCACTAGACATTGGCCCTCAACTCAGCTGCAGTCTACAAAGCACCTGCAATGTCCCCATCCTGAGAACAGGCTGCTGCTTATAACAGGTATTCGCACCTGCTCTTGGGGATGCCCCAATCTCATGTGGCTTCTTCTCCACCCACTCACAGATGGGGACAGCACCCACTGGGGAGAGGCCGCTCCTCTACACGGACCCCCTGGCCTCTCTTTTTCAAGGTCTGATCTCCCTGGTGAAGCTGGAGTAGAAGCAATATTGGGATCAGCCAGTGGCAGAGCGTGACATGATGACCACACAAGGAGGTGTGGTTCATCATGACTCCACATCCGGAGGTTCCCTCTACATGCCAAGTGCACATGTGCACACATGCCAGTGACGCGGGCTGGCTGAGGCTGGGGGTACGGGTGGATTGCAGCATGAAGACCCTTGAAGAGATGCTGTGTGTCTCTTCCTGCAGTCTGTCTGCCTCTTTCACAGGAGAAAGAAACCGACAAGAAAGAAGCAACACAGCCCTGCCATCTCCAGTGACGGATCAGGTCTGAGGAGCCCCGGTGGAGGGCAGCGCACCGCAGAACCGTTTGTGGCCTGTGCCTTTTCCTCTCAATGACTGCTGTGACTGTGAGTCAGCCACTCTTCAAACAACCCAGCCAGTGGGGAGTCGGTGTTTCCCAGATGCAGAGTTCCCACTGGGGCAGATAAAAACATTCTAGAGACCAATGGCAGTGATGGCTGCCTTACAATGTGAATGCAGTTAATGCCACTGAGCTGTCCACATAAAACAGGATGGTCGATTTTATTTTACATGTAGGG
>NW_006159757.1:8014527-8020042 GCF_000334495.1 Tupaia belangeri chinensis
TGTGTGTGTGTGTGTATACATATATATATATATATATATTCCCTATACACACACAAATTCCTGAACCTAACTTGGAAAGGTGCTTCGAGGTTTAATCAGAGGAAGAGATTCCTAGACACGAAGGGTCAGAGCAAATGACGAGCCGTTAATGGATTATGAGCTCAAACTCCCAGCTAGGAGAGTGGTGACGACTCATCCGTAGTTGCACTTTGCCATCAAGTGGGACGAGGAGAGCCAAACCAAAGCAACCCAGCAGAACCCTTTGTTTGGATTACTGCAACTTCTGTTTCCTTGTACTCTGAGCCTCTTCCTTTGAACCCAGCAAGACAAACAGGGACTGATTTCCACAATTCAAATAGCCCTTCCTGAAAAATGAACTCATTTCTTAGAAATGTGTGTAAATATCTCCACTGCCTCGGAGCGAGAACTCGTACAAGAAGTTAGTGGGCGCTCAGTATCCCCTTTAAAGATGCGCTTGGGTATCCGGCCACACCACAGCCTTCCCTGGGTGAGTGTTTGAAACTGCTGTTCTTTTTCAGTTTTATCTTATCTGACATGTTTAAGCTGGAGAGAAAACGATCCATAATGTGAGGAGGCAACCTGTGGTGAAGTCTTCATAGCAATCATTTCTATTTATGACCTATTGCTATCAGTGACCAAATTAATCATACTGCATTGCCGGATGATCTTGGTCTATCCAGGACAGCAGGGACAAGGGGACAGTTTGTTGCAGGGTCATCATTTGCATTAACAGGATGACAACTATGGTAACACACTTCTTCCCAGACTCAAGAACCTTGTCTTCAGGGTGTTAAACCCCAGAGACCTGTTAAACACAAGTGTTCTTACCTATCAGGGGTCTGAACAGCCAGAGATCAGCCCATTATCCCCCTGTCCCATCTGGAGGGGTCCCAGGCAGCCCCAGCACCACCCAGCTGCCAAGCTCCTACCACCTGTAGAAATGGCTCCTAGTCTTCCTGCTTTATCCCTCACGTCCCAAATAAGACTGCGTATTGCAACTGTCCACAGAGACCGCAGATAGGGAAGTCCAGGTCATGGAACAGGCCTCTAAGTTACCTACTTCCATGCCCTCTGACCTGTCAGACATGATCCACAACAAGCTGGAGGGGCAGCTGGTCCTGAACGTTTAGCTACTTTTCAGAGCCTGACCTAGGTTCTCACTGTTCTCAGACTGCAAATGTCCTGACGGTCTAAGCTGCTGCACGAGAGAGGGGATTCCTGGTTGTCTTACCATGATGTTGGAGGCTACAACCGTCGGGTCATCACACACGGACTCGATGAAAAATGCCTGGCAGAAGTCAGACAGGGACATTAGAAAATAACAAATACTGTAAACGGCCCACTTTGATATCACCAGGACATTATCATCACCTGGGAGGGGCCTTCGAAATGTGTATGGAGAAACAGAATCAACACTTTGAGTTTCTTTTGGTGTAAAGGAATTTTAAATCCATGCCATTTTTCCATAATACACATTCTCCATGAGCTTTTTGAAGACCCACCATACAAGGAAGGAGGACAACATTCTCCAATTCCAAAAGACGTCACAGAACCCCCTACTCATCCCTCCCCAACAGAGGGATACCCGCCCCTCCCTAACAAGGCAACCCCTACCAATTCTCCCCAAGGAAGGCCCTATTTTTAGGCAGCAGCAGGTAAAGGACCGAGTAGGAATCAGCTGGGCCCAGAGGTTTCTCCCTCTCTGCTGAGCTCACTGGGCCAAGAGGAGAAGCATGGCTCACCTTGAAGTCATTTTCTTTGGTGAAATGAAGGATCATGTGTCTCCTCTCTCTAGTAGTATTGGTGGCATCGAAAACCTAATAGAGGAATGGGCCAGAAAGAAGAATCTAAGTTTGAGTTTAATGATATTTATCCAAACCACCAAGTCAATCAGAGCTGACTCTCTCAGGAATAAGCCCCAAAACGCACTTCCAGGAGAGACTGTGTCCAGGCCACAGGCCTCATGAGGGGTGGATACCGAGGCAGACTTCGCCTCTCCTGCCTCAGCAGTCAGGCACAGCAGGAGAGAGGGGGACGGTCCTCGAAAGCAAGGCACATGCAGGGAGACAGCATGCATGGAAGGGCCACTGTCTGCTGCAGATGGCAGTGACCTGGGCCCTGCCTGTCTTGGAGGTGGCACCAGCTGTCCAGAGAGGTCTGAGTGACAGTTCACACCCCTGCTATGTCCCCAGACGCTGGGCTACTCTAGCCACCCACCTGCCTCAACCCTCAGGCCCAGGGGCCCCTTTTCCAATTTACAGTATCCCCACACTGGCATGTTCAGGCCAGTGAGGACGTGGGAGACCAAGCTGGCAGGATTCCCCAGACTTACTGCAATTTGTCCCCCTTCCTTTGTCAGGTAACTTTTGACATCTCTCAAGGCAGCTAAGGCACACTGCCTGTAACACACAAGAAACAAAAGCAGCACATCATTGTGGGGGCCTCCACGGGTGAGCCCAAGCCCCAAAAGACAAAATAACTGGCCCTTGCTCAGCGCAGGCCAGGCTGGCCAGAACCTTCTTGGGCCCAGCACAGCTACTTCAAACACCCTCGGGAGTGGCTGCTGGTCCCTGGCATGCTGGAATCGTGCCCTGGGGAACTGTTAACAGCCAGGTGCCTCGAGCCCACCCACGGAGCCTCACTGCACTGGGCTGGGGCTGGGTGTGGACTCCCAAGTGCAGCCAGGGTGGACACCTGTGCACTATGATTTCAGGACCACCTCCTGCTAAAGAAGGACTTCTTTTCAAGCGAGAACAGATGATTTCCGGCAGAAAGGACTTTGTAACCTCTGATGAAATGTTGCTGCTGATCTGTTTCACAGCTGCTGAGTTAGACCATCTGCAAACAGATCAAAGCAGCAAATCTCGGAGAGGCTGAGAAGTCTGTCCTAACACTGGCCAACCTGATAGCCATCAGCGGAGAGCCCTACTTCAAGGCCCACTCTCTCTTCCTCTTATGGAAGAGAGACTGAAAGCAAAGCACCGCAAAACACACAGCCCATGAGGCAGCTCCCGTCTTACTTTCGGACTTTCATGGCTTCTTCATTGTCAGGGCGGAAGAAGTTGTAGGAGCTGTACTGCTTCACAGCCTCCCGACGATACTCCCCCACGTTGAACACTGGGGTGGGCAGAAAAGGACAGTGTGGGTGACCAAGAAGAGGAAGCAAGGGGCTGATCAACAGCTGGGGACATGGTCACAATCAAGGAGAAACCAACCAACCACCAGCTACCAACCCCCGATCTGAATACAATATGGAGGCCCACGTTGCCTCCCACTCTCTGAAGTGACAGGGTGGAAGCAGCACAGCCTCCCTTAGACCCAGCCCCACTGCCCAACACTGCCTGCCTCACCCAAGGCTGCTCCTCTCAGTCCAGCCTCCAGTCCTAGCTCATGACATCATGGGCTAGACAGTGAGACTGTGAAAACAGTGAGGTAGGGGACACAAATGTGGCAAAAATGGGGACGATGATTTCTGCCAATAGTGCCCCAAAATGAGTGGGCCTCAGCCCCACTGCCAGGTCTCAATCAGCCATTCTCCTGCAGAAACGGCAGCCAGCAGATGGGGACACATTTAACTGGGCAGAGTGGGGGGGGAAATATAAAAACCAGTCCCCGTTCTCAAGTGGAGAAGCCCATCTAGTTGAGAAACCCAAAGGTGCGTAATAAATGTGGCCAGTGGTACGAAGCGCTTCAGCGCAGTGAGGAGGGGAAGTCACAACTACACACAACGGGAATTCAGAGGGAAAAGATCTATATGGCCAAAGCTGGCTCCATGGAGGTGAAATCTGAGGAAGGAAGTAGGGGGTAGAAAGAGGAGAACTCTCAGTGAGAACAGAAACCAAAAACCCATGAGCACAGTGAGGACACAGCTCAAGTGGGAAGCGGGACCAGACTCGCCAGCAGGCCACAGACCAGCCTGGGCTGTGAGAACCAGCTGGAGATGCAGAGTCAAGTTCTGGCGGATTCAGAACACTGGCCAGCAGGACCGTGGCACTCAGTACAGCCACTGTGGCTTTGGGGTCCGGCCACCAGGACCATGGCACTCGGTATAGGCACTCTGGCTTTGGGGTCCAGCCTCACCTTTTGTTGGGACGCCGATCCAGTTGAGGTAGCGAGTCAACTTCTTAGAGATGTAAGTCTTACCCCGAGCGGGAAGGCCCACCATGACAATCACCGTGGGCGAATTGGTCAGCTTCGGCCCACAGGCTGCAAAGCAAGGGAAAGTGTCACCCGCCAACTGCTCAGGGTCAGAGTTCTACGCCCAATGACAAACTTCAGACAATTTCACTGAAATTTCTATTCCATTCCCCAACCCAGAGCCCCTGGCATGTTACACCACCTAGGGGGTCATAGTTCCGCATTCATCCCTGCAGCATAGTCTCACAATCCGGTTATACAGGCTGAGCATCCCTGACCGGAAATGCCTGGGGCCAGACGTGTTTAAGATTTGGGATTTTTTTTTTGGGGGGGGGAGGTGCTAATATCTGCATATATGTAACAAGTGATCTTGGGGAAGGGACCCAAATCTAAACACGAAGTTCATTTGTTTTTTTCTTTCTTTTTTTTTCTTTTTGACAGAGGCTGCACGAGCTCACCAGAGAAAGACAGAAAGATGGGGAGGAAGGGAGAATGCACCCCCACAATGGGGTGTGGTCACACCACAATCCCATCTCCATTTCTTCATTCTGTCAGGATTTAGGGCACACGTACACATGTGCTCAGTGTTTTCAAACCACCAGGGCCAGGATTCAAATCACAAGGTTGGCCATATGGCGTCTGGCTCCCTTAACCATCTGGACGTGGGGCTGGTACCATTCATGCTTTGTATACACATTGCCTGAAGAGAATTGTATATACCTGTATTGCGGCATTTTGTCTGCGACCACCACATAAGGTGAGCTCTGGAATTCTCCACATTTGACATCATGTCGGCACTCAAAAACATTCAGATTTCGGAACATTTTGGATTCCAGATTTTCCTATTAAGGATGTTCAATCTGGGGACCAGCAGATGGCATAATGGTTACATCCCTGGACTCCCACGTAGTTGACCAAGGCTCAGGTCCTGGACCTGGTGGCTTAAAACTGATGTTGGCCACACGTGCATGCATGCCCAAAACCCCAAGAGAATAGAGGAGAAGAGACTGTGACATGGCCATTCCCCATGGGGGGTGATTTCTCTCTTTCTATCTGTCTCTCCAATGAATACACAAGCCCTTTAGCAAAAATCTCTTTAAAAAGCGGGGGAGGGGAGCCAGCAGGTGGCCTGGTGGTGAAATTTTCCAGAGCTACACTTTTTTTTTTAAGATTTTTGCCGGGACCAGTAGTTGGTATAATGGCTATGTCGCTGGACTCCCTGTAGCTGACTGCAGTTCAAGTCCTGGACTGGGTGGCTTAAACTCACGCCAGGCATGTATGCGTGCGTACCCAAGATCCTGAGAGGAGAATGGAGGAGAAGGGATTGCAGCGTGGCCATCCCCCCTGGGGGGGTGAT
>NW_006159757.1:8020329-8024563 GCF_000334495.1 Tupaia belangeri chinensis
CCACATAGTGTTCATTTACTGAAAAGTCACATTGCACCAACTGTCATGGTAATAAAAACTATTCAAAAAAAAAAGACCGTAATTTTAAAACAGTCTATCAAATGAAAGTATCCAGGGACCCAGAATGTTACCCCATCCAGGGACTGATAAATCACCCCATTCCTGAGAATCTCATGCCCTTTCCTGACCCACCTCACCAGCCCCGCCTCGCCAGGACCTGGCTGGTCAGAGACGTGCAGTCACTAAGCCCCAGAGACAGCCTAGAGGTGCTCCAGCCTGTGAGCTCCCTCCAGGCTCCCACTGCAGAATGACTGCCCCATGTTCCTCAGAATAGCAAAAGGAAGAAACGCCAGTGGGGGCGGGTTTTCACTGTTTGTGGAGAGTAACCAAAAGAAACCTGTTGTAGAAACCGAAGGCCCAGTACTTCCTAGGCTGCGGTCTTCCCCCGAGACGCTCAGGCGACTCCTGCATCCTAGTGACAAGCATGTTTGCAAGCCAGAGGCCACCTGCCAACCCCAGCCAGGGTGGTTCTGCCACATACTCACTGGCTGCCGGGTCTGCCCAGCTGTCCTTGTCACTTCCCAGGCACAAGCAGCATGGCTTATAAGCAGAGCGTGAAGGCCATACATAAATCTAGACAGAGGTCAGATGCACGCAGAGGCTCTGCACGCAGGTGGGGAGCCACAGGGGCCAGCTTAGACGAGGGAGCCCCTGCCTAAGCTAGATACCCGACACACGGTCCCAAACCGAGGCCCATGTCCCAACACCACAGTGCAATTCCAGGATTGACGTCCTGGACCCTGAGGCTCATGACCAGGCAGAAGCAGGCCAGACATACAGGTCCTTGCTTCCTTGGTACCATCTGCAGACCACTGGTGACACTCTCAGCATCAGAGTGAGAGGAAGGGTTGCTGGGATTGGGAGACACTGGAAGCCACGAAAAGCCCTGGGCTGCTGCCCTCAGCTTCTAGTGCCCTGATACAAATCGGTGCTTAAAAAAACAGAAGCATTTTGGAACCAGCAGTTAGCGTAATGGCTATGTCGCTGAACTCCCATGTAGTTGACTGCGGTTCGAGTCCCGGACCCGGTGGCTTAAACTCATGCCAGGCGCGTGTGTGTGTGTGTGTGTTCCCAAGATCCTGAGAGGAGAAAGGAGGAGAAGGGATTGCGGTGTGGCCATCCCCCCTGGGGGGTGATTTCTCGCTTTTTGTCTGTCTCTGTCTGTCTTTCTGGCACACGCCCTATAGCAAAAATCTCTTAAAAAAAAAAAAAGAAGAAGAAGAAGCATTTTACTGTCTGTTGAACCCACGGTGATGAGCACAGGCATGGAGCTAGTGAGCACCAAGGGGTAAGGGGCTTCCTGTCCCTGGGGAAAGCAAATCTGGCCTCCCTGACAACCAGCGGGGTGTAAGATATACCTGTGGCCATTCTGGCAGCTGCAGTTGACACATCAGAAAAATAACAGCAACTACTTGCGTCTTCTCACATGTGCCTGGAAACACTACCACCCAGTGACCCTCTCCTAGGCCAATGGTCCTCAGGTCTTATCAGGTGTCCCCACTGCGCCACACTCCTAATAGCATCCAGGCACACACAGAGACAGACATGCACACATCCGATGCACATGTGTGGGATACTTCTGCTGGAACCAGGCCCAGGAGGCAGAGGCAGACGCTGACTGATGGATCGAACCAGGGATTATGTCTGCCCACTAATCACAGGAGCAATCTCCTCTGGCAGGAGACGCTTTGGGAGAGGGGAAACAGGACAAAACGAAAACACAGAGCAGCAAAAATACCCTAACGGAAAGGTTTGGGTTTAATTTCAAACCCAAATAAACCATCGCTTTCTTATTTGGAAAAACAGAAGCTATTCTGCCAATTGGCTTGGCTTCTCGCATAAAATTCAAAATTATGTCAAGGACTGCCAAGGGTGGCTGCAATGTCCCTCCACCCCAATGCCTCCTGGCTCTCACTCATTCTCCTTCACCCCCCCGCTCCCCCGCACCCTCTTTCTAAACTCACAGGACACCTCAGGTATCTTCATGGTCCTACTATCTCCATCCCCACCTGAATACCCTAGGCCTGTGGTTTCGTCTTCTCTTCTCTACAGACCTCTTCACCACTGAAAAAAGACACCTCTACCCATCCACCCATCTCCCATCCCAGGACCTATCAGCACCCTTCCTGGACCCATGCCTTTTCCTGTTCAACAGCACGTGATTAGGAACAATTAATATTGCGTTTAACACAGATTTCTCAAGGATTATTGTTTGCGTTTCATTTTACATAAGCATTTACCGTTTTTTATGAGAGTTTTTCAGGGCATGTGTACTCAACAGAGAGACAAAGAGACAGAAGATGTTTATCAGTTTAACTTCTTTGTGAAAAACAAAGTTTTTTTTGTTTGTTTGTTTGGTTTTTTTAGAGGTTTTTGCCATAGGGCGTGTATGCTCGCCAGACAGAGAGAGAGAGACAGAGAGATAGAAAGCAAGAAATCACCCCCCGGGGGGATGGCCACGCTGCAATCCCTTCTCCTCCATCCTCCTCTCGGGATCTTGGGCACGCACGCACATGTGCCCAGTGTGAGTTTAAGCCACCGGGTCTGGGACGCGAACTGCGGTCGACTCCGTGGGAGTTCAGTGACATAGCCATTACGCTAACTGCTGGTCCCTGAAAAACAAAGTTTTTAAACTTAGATATCTTTGACTATCAAATTTAGGAGTCAACTTAAAAATGCCTAAGGGAGTACACAGATGTTAACTATGCCCTCGGCATCAGAGTGAGGAGGAAGAAAGTGACCATTTAGAATAAACAAACAAACAAACAAACAAAACGCAGCATTCGCCATCTAGGCAAGCTGAAAGTGCTATCCCTGATCAAGGCCAAGGTCCCTTGAGAAGATCTCACGGAAAATCACCACGTCTAGAGCACCGAGTTTCAACTCTACGACGCCCTTAAATTTATTTGCTGTTCACTAGACACGCGTGCTGGGTGCCATGGGAAGCAGAGGGTATGTGGATAATCCGGGCAGCACCCTCGAGTAGCACCTCTGACCTAAGACCTAGTCTACACCCAGTTGTGCTATCCTATTAGTACATAATGTAAGCTGCCGATCTGTGCTCCATACCACAGGGAAAACACGCAGGACACCAGAGGAAAAGCAGAAGGCTGGTGAGCATGTGAGATGCAGGTCCTGGTGAGCCAAGGCAGCCAGTTACATTAAGAACCAGACAGACGGGCTAAGCACCTCACCCCCACCCAGGCAGTGCCTATCCCTGCCACAGCTGGTTCCACACTCAGCTCTGCTCCCTACGGTGAGATACAGGGTGAGTATCTCTCCATCGAAATGCTCCAGACCAGTAATGTTGCCAACTTATTTTTCTTGTTTGGGGGAAGGGAAGGTGAAATATTTGCATATACCTGATAAGATATGTGACAGATGGGACACAGATCTAATGATGAAACTCACGTTTGTTTTACATACACCTCGTACGTATGGTGTGAAGGTCATTTTATACAATAATTTTGTATAGCAGCATTTTGACTGCAACCTCACAAGAGGCTAAGTCTGGAATTTTCCACTTAACTGGGGAGTACCGTTTTAGATTTTAGAGCATTTCAGATTTTAGATTTTCAGGTGGGGATGCTCAGCCTGTACCTACTTCACTAAAAACGTACATCACATGGACAAACGGAGGCACTCCACAGCTGCCCTCACCCACCCGACCAATGCTCAGAACCCACTCTCAGAAACTCACCTGGTGGGAAGACCCTTTGCTATGGCCCCCAAACCTCCTGTGAGCTTCCTGCTACACAGAAACTCTGCAAAAGTTAACTTCAAAATAAGTTGCTAAGGCCAGCCAGTGACATGACAGTTAAGGCTACTGGATCCCACATGTCCAACTGTGTAGTTCAACTCCTGGATAGAGGCTTGAAAATCACACTGGGCGCATGTGCATGTGTGCCCCAAATCCTAAAAGTAGAAGAGAAGGGATGGCATGGCCATCCCCCAGAAGGTGATTTCTCACTTTCTCCTTTTCTCTCTCTCTGTCCAGTGAGTGTACACACCCTATAGAAAACTTTTAAAAAGTGCTGTAAGTTATTTCTGTTCTCTGAAGTAGTTGAAGTTATATTTCAATGACAAGTTCAAAGGGAAAAATTGGAAGGGGCTATTGATGACAAACAGAACACTGCGATCCAGGAAGGGACCGGTCCCCACAGCTCCTAAGGGA
>NW_006159757.1:8024594-8052291 GCF_000334495.1 Tupaia belangeri chinensis
TGTGCAGGACTACAGTAACCACTTTGACTTACTCCCACCAGACAAGGGCAAAAATCAAAGTTGCCCAAAAAGACCTGCTTTGACTCTAGTTACACAACTGTCCCAAGAAGGTCTCTATGGGAGACAGACTGAACACTGGTTCTCAGGAGATGGAAGACAAGAAACACCAGCACAAAAAGCAAAATGGGACACAGGGCTGTCTGCTGGATTCAGGCCCTGTATCCTGGTACGATTAGGGCAGCCTGCAACACCCTCAAAGTCTGCTTAGGTTATAGGAAGAAGGGTCTTCAAAAAGTGCATGAATTTCAATTTTTTTAAGCCGAATAAACTCATACTTTAATTCTGTTTTGGGAATTAAAAAATATTTTTTAAGTCCTTTGAAGAATGAAGTGTGAAGTATCAATGTCTAAGTGAGTTTGCCTCTGCAAAGGGGGCCTGAAGATTTGGGTGGGACAGAAAATGTGACCGATACTTCTTTTAGAAGCTCTTCTGCACTATTTGCCAGTGAGCTTGTGCATGCATTACTTTGCATGTGCATTTTGTTAACATCTAACTGATCTTACACCTAATGAGTGACCTTTGCAACTACATGAGGTCTCAGCTGGCAACTCGAAGGGGCTGGATAGTTTACTGACTCTGAGCATGTCAGGAGGTAATAGTGCAGTGGTGAAGACTGCAAGACCTGGAGTCAAACACAGAGTTGAAAGCCAGTCCCCATGTACTTCCTTGGACCTGGGACAAGTTACTCTGTCTCTCAATATCGTCTCCTCGGCATCACAGACACTGTTGTTAGGATGAACTGCATCACAGCTCATGTGAAATGCCCACAGCAGTGCCTCGGTCAGTGTTAATCACCACGGCTATCCTCGCTCTGGACACGTGAGAAACCAAGACTCACACATGGAGAGAGACTACACCAAGAGAAAGGAATGACAGAGGCTGGTGGTGCGGCAGGGATGCAGCATTCTGTGAGGCTGACCCACTTGGGAAGGTTCTGAGTTCGCATCTGAAGACCTCCCTGAACATGCCAGGCATGCAAGTGCCCCTGATCCAGGGCTGGCTGACACTGAGAATGGATCACAGCATAAGGACCCTTTGGGGGTGCCTGTGCTTGCCCATGTGCTCTCTCTCTCTCTCACGAGAAAATAAACTTAAGAAAAAACAATGATACCCTGGAGTTCAGCTAAGGTCTTTCCCATGTGGAATTCTTCAAGTGCTCTTGCCTAAACAAATGGCTAGTTCTCTACCAGTGGCTGATACCAAGGAACATTTTTTTTTAAGAGAGTGATTTTTGCTATAGGGCATGTGCACTCACTGGAGAGACAGAGAAACGAAAAAAAGAAATCACCCCCAAGGGGGGATGGCCACGCCACAATCCCTTCTCCAGTCTTCTCTCAGGATTTTGAGCACACATGCACATGTGCCCAGTATGAGTTTCAAGTCGTTTTGTCTGGAACTCAAACCACAGTTGACTATGAGGTAGCCCAGTGACATAGCTAGTATGCCATCTGCTGGTCCTAATATCAAGGAACTTTCCAAATTGGGATCCCTAGATCCCACCTAAAGAAATCCTGACTTTGTTTGAGGCTTCATTATGGTCTTTTATTTTTCTAATCATCTCCCCCAGATGATTTCAGCCATGCTGAAAATCACTGCTATAAACTACAAGGGCCACCCAAAAACGTCCATCCATCTTCCTTAAGTTAGAATATCATCAACGGATGTTAGCACCCTACAAAGATGAAAATCTTTCTATCAATATTGGGGCACCATTGACCCTTCTGCATTCAACTCCTACCAGTGTCTATCAGAAATTCTAAGCAATGATAAATTGGCAGTTTGTCTCATGGCACTATATTTTACACACACAAAAAAAAAGTTTGATGCTTTAGGATGCTTTCTATCTGCTGTTTAAGACAACCTTGGAAAGAGACAACCCTTGGAATGAGATGATATATTTGCAAACTCAGCCTCAAAAAAGGGACTGATAACCAAAATATACAGAAAACTCAAGTAGCTTATCCACCCCAAAAATTAATCCATTCAAAAAATGGGCAAATGAGCTGAACAGACAGCTCTCCAAGGAAGACATATGAACAGCCAGAAAACATGAAAAATGTTAAACATTCCTTATCATAAGGGAGATGCAAATTAAAACCACAATGAGATACCAGCGAGCCCCAGTCAAAATGGCTAAGATTAAAAAAAATACTAAGTGTTGGTGAAGCTGCAGTGAAAAGGGAACTCTCATACAATGCTGGAGGAATGCAAATTAGTACAGCCATTATGAAGAACAATTTGGAGGTTCCTCAAAGACCTACAAATAGAACTACCATATTATGATCCAGCAATTCCACTTCCAGGTATCTACCCAAATGACAAGAAAACATTCAGTTGGAAAAACTCTTTCACATCCCTGTTTATTGGAGCATTATTCACAATTGCTAAAACAAGGAATCAACCCAATGCCCAAGAACAGAAGAATGGATTGAAAAAATGTGGCATATATACATTATGGAATACTAATCAGCCATTAAAAAGAAGGGGGACCTTGACATTTGATAGAAAGTAGATGAATATGGAAGACTTAAGTGAAGCAAGCCAGACTATGAAAGAGAGGCACTGTATGTCCTCACTTAATATATACCAAACGTCTGCACTCTATGGCAGAAACTGAAAGATTGGAAGGTATAAAGTATGGAAAGCAGCTGTGGATACTAGAGACAGTGTGGGAGGAGAGTGAGTAATGGCGGGTGATGGGAGGGAGGGAATCAAGAAGGGGGAAGCAAAATATCTAATGGACACAAAAATAGAAAATTATGATGAGGATGATATGAATGGTAATACATTTGACTGAACTAATATACTGTATATTGTATTCATGCTGAGAAAATAATTTTATATGCTTTACAATGATTAAGTGTGAAAAATAAGAAAATTTTAAAATTTAATTATTTTATTTTATTTATCTTTTTTTTTTTTTAATTTGCTACAGAGCAGGCATGTTCACTAGAAAGAGAAAGAGAGAGAGAATTAGAAAGCAAGCTTCCAGGTCCAGGACTCAAACCACAGATAGCCATGTGAGAGTCCAGCACCTTAACCACCACACCACCTGCTAGCCCCAAGAAAAAAAATTTAATAAATAAATATTAAAATTACTCCTTAAATGGGACCAGCAGGTGGCATGGTGGTTAAGACGTTGGACACTCCCACATAGCTGACCACAGTTCGAGTCCTGGACTTGGTGGCTTGCTTTTTCACTTTCCTTCTCCTTCTCTCTGGTCAAATCAAAATAAAATGAATGAATGAATAAAAGTAAATAAATATTTTTTTAATTACTCCTTAAAAAAAAAAAAAAGACAACCCTAGGGCTAGGCAGTAGTGCAGTGGTGACACAACTGGACATACCAGGTATGCCCAAGCCTGTAACCCATGCAGACTGATACTGGGAAAGGATCATGGCATGAAGACCCTGTTGGGAGTGCCTGTCTCTACCTCTCTCCCATGAAAGACATAAATAAAGAACTTTATTTTTAAGGTTTTTGCCATAGGGTGCATGTGCTCACAGGAGAGAGACAGAGAGAGATAGTGAGAAGGAAAGTGAGAAATCACCCTCCAAGGCGGAAGGCCACACCACAATCTCTTCTCTTCCATTCTCCTTTGGGGATTGAGGACATGATGCACACACGCCCAGTGTGATTTTCAGGCTGCCTGGTCTGGGACACAAACCACAGTAGGTAATGTAGGAGTCCAGTGCCTTAACCACTATGCTACCTGCTGGTCCCTAAATAAATAATTTCTAAAACAAAATTTTTTTCAATTTAAGAAAAAAAAAAAAGACAACCCTGGCTGGACCACTAATAAGAGCAGTTTTTTTCAATGCCTACGAAGTCCTAGCCGCTGCCTCAGGACCTACCTCACTGTAGAGTCTGTAAAGTAACAGTAATGTGGCCTATTTTCTAGATAAGGAAATGGAGGTTCTACATAGACACGGAGTTCACCCAAATAAGGCTCAAATTTAGATTCTCACATTTTAGTGATGATAAGCAAAATGGAGCCAGCCCTTCCCAGTCAAGAATTTACTTCTTGTCAGTAAGTCGATTCACAAATTCAGTAGGTAAGTTTGCATTTGTTGGAAGCTACGGGTTTTCTAAGAGACGTCTCGCTTTCTTACAATGTTGATGTAATAATACAGCACATAATTCATGGACTTTCAGAGGTAGCAATAGCTTCCAGCTTATCCATCTTGGGCTTTTTGTTCTTGTTTTACTGTTCTCTGAATAGAGACAGTGTTGTTCTCCATACCCCCTTTTTGAAGACTCTGCTGGCCAACCCCCAACGAAGAGATCACTTGTTAAGATGGTAACAGGTTGGGGTCAGCAGGTGGCATTCGTGGTTAAGGCACTGGACTCCCACATAGCTGACAGCTGTTCAAGTCTCAGACCCAGAGGCTTAAAACTCACACCAGGAGCTTGTGTATGTGTGCCCAAATTCCTCAGAGAAGGGGGTTGCAGCATAGCCATGGATGATTTCTTGCTTTCTGTCTGTCTCTCCTGTGAGCGCACATACCCTATAGCAAAAATTTCTAAAGAAAGAAAAAAAAAATGGTAACTGGTTTAGGAGGGAAAAAGTCCATCTAATGTTCTAAATGCTGTTATAGAAAGTTGTTGTAGGAGGTGAGGTGTGGAATCAGGAAAGAGGCCAAGAAAAAATACTTTCTTTTCACCAGTCATAAAAGGCAAATGTGACTACATAAACCAAGAAAGACAGCACGACTTGAAATAGGATGTGTAATAAATACCCAGCTGAAGATATTTTTGTAAGAAGGAATGTGCCTGAGACTACACCCCAGAGCCCCACGTGAGGATTCCAGGAGTGGGCGGGCCCAGACTTAATCCATCAGCTTTAGGCAGCCCCCACCCTCCAGCTCTGAATGGTTCTGACAGGGATTCATAGGCAAATCTCTCAACTGCGTGTGAGACGTGCAGGCCGATAGAGGCTAATGGATCGGTTTCTGCAGCTGGGAGGGAGAAGCACGTTGAAGGTGCCCCTCAGATCACTGCTGAGTTAACACAAACCAATCTCAGTGCCTGGCAGAAAACCAGGACCTTGCTCCCAGACCTGAATCTCACAGGACAACTAAGCACATGCACATGCATACATACAGTCCCCTGTATTTACATATGTATAAGCATACATGTATATGTGACCAGCCTACATGTGCGTGACCACCTGCAGAGTGCCCTGTAGATAACATTTGTTCTCCCAAAGTCTGAAGCGGGGAGGAAATGGTTGTTTCTGTGTCTGCATTTGGCAAATGGAGGGGGGGGTTTGATTTAAAGAGCTGCATCCCATAACAACAGGTGTTACTGGGACTTGACAAGAAGGGAGAACAAGAGGTCTCCCAGTCGGGGCTTCCCCTCAAACCTTCTGGTCCCGCAGAAGGGGCCTGCCCGTATGTGTGCCTGCTCAGTGCCAGCCCCACCCGGAGGCTCTGCCCACTTCCTCAGCCAGGCCTGGGCGAGAGGCTGCTCATTCAAGCTCCGCAAAGCTCCAGGTGAGCTGTCAACAGCCCGTGGTGGCCATCCTGAGAAACGTGGCAGCAGAGGAGCCTAGCCAGCCACCTGGCACTCGGGTGCCCTCAGATGACCAGAAGCCACCTCCAGAGCTTGCACCTGGATTCCACAGTTACCTCTCGCACCACCCTACTGACCGGGCCTGAGCAAACGCCCACCAGACAGCTCACCCGTGGCCACCCGAAAGATTCTCGGACCAGGTACCTGGAGGGGCAGCATCACCTTTCAGCCATGCCAACTGCCCTTTTCAGAAGTGGCTCCAGGCTAGCTAGGGATGCAGCCCAAGTGAACCCTCTCCAGAGCATTTACGGAGGACGACCGGCCGTGTCTCCGACAGCTGCCCCAGATTTCGAGCACTGGGAGCGTGTGCACACATTGCGCGTGCAAGAAACGCCTAAAGCGTGCAGTCACTCGAACCGGGGGTCACAGCTTGGCTTCCAGGGGCTCTTCTGGCGACCCCCGCACGTGTGCACACGTGAAGTCGCGGGGGCAGTGGGGCGGAAGGAGAGAGGAGCGAGACGTAAAAAAGAGAGGGAATGGAAATACTTTTATCCAGAGAGAAATAAGTAGTAAGAGATGAAAATGTATAGAAAATAAATAAAGAGAAATACATATCTAGAGTGAGAGTGGTGGAAATAGAGAAAAGAAGCAAAAAGGAGGGCCAGGAACATAGGGAGAGAGAAAGCAGAAATTCAGTACATATCTATAGAAAAGAGAGAGAGAGAGGCGCTAGAAGCAGAGGACAGAGGGAGGCAGAAATGGATGCACTGACAGTGAACGCGAGGCACGGAGGGGAAGGACGGAGGTACCCTGCGCAGTCTCGCCGCCCGCACCCCCGGGCAGGGGGCGGGCCGGAGACCAGGCGGAGCGCGCAGGGCCCTCCCCATCCTCCCCAGGCGCGCGCTTTCCGCCGTGGCTCGGGCGCGCTCGCAGTTTCCGGACCGGCTGGGCAGCCACGGCGGCCGGGAGACTACCCGCCCCGCAGAGCTCGCCCGGCGCAGAGGGGCGTCAGCACAAAGCGGCCCCACACAATGGCCCGCCCAGCACGCGGCGCACCCTGCAGCCTGCCCCGCACAGCTGCACTCACATCTGGGCAACGAGGGCCGGTGGTCCACAGGCACCCAGATCTTCTGCACTCTGCTCTGAGTCAGCTCCAAGGGCATCTTCGCAGCTGCACTCGGCGACCCGCCACCCCGGGAGGAGATTCCGAAGCAGGGAGGAGAGTGGCCGCCGGCCCCCGGAACAAAGAAGAGGGGAACGCGTGCGCTCGCGCACTGCCGGGCGCGCCCTGCGCTGTTCGGGAAACGTGCTTTGTGCTAAGTCCTCGACTCTCGGCCGCGTGGGGGCTCGGGAGCGCTGCGAGAGGCGCAGGGCTGGAGCTGCCTGCACCGCCGGCTTGTCGGCTCCAAGGAGCCCAGGGATGCTCGAACGCAATGACAGCCGCACTCCCGCCGCCCAGCCTCCGGCTCGCCTCCTCGCCAGCTCTGCTAGGATGCCGGGCTTATCGCCCGGCCTTTAAGAGTCCGGCCTTCAACGACCAGCACGTCAGCCTCGGGGCGGGCCGCATTCCTTGGGTCCCAGCCCCCTTTCACGTGGAGGGGAGGGTGGTGAGCCAGACGTAGCTGCTGGCGCCCTCTGCGGGCCGGCTACCGCAGTGTGTCCTGCTCCTGCAACCCGCGGCTCTCCTAGAGAGCTCAGCACAGGTCGAATCCTTGTCGCTATCATCCCGCCTCCTGTTAGCCCGTCAGGACGCCGGGCACAGCTTCTCTGAAAAATTCCGGCCCCTCACCTCAACTGTGCAGTGGGGACAACAGCAATGTGGCTAGGTCCAGTGTGGCCCATGGAACCCCATAGGCGAATTCTCTGGGGTGGTGTTTAAAATGCACACTACTGGGGCTCGCGGAAGGTATGGTGGTTGGAGCGCTGGACTCCCACATGGTTGACCTCTCTGTCTGTCTCTGGTCAAATTGAAAAAGAATAATGATAACAAATAAAATTGAATAAAAAGAGCATTCTTTTTAAAATGCATACCACTGCTTTGGCATGCGAGACCTCACGCTGTCCGGGAAAGACACAGTCCAGGTGAAGGCTGAGGCCACAGCTACTCCCTGTAACGCCTGTGAGTCATCCTCGACTGACCTCTGCCACCCCAGGGGAGGGGATTTCGCCGGTCCTTCGCCTCACCCCTCTCCCTTCCCTGAATCCCTTAGATACCTGCGCTGTGCTGAACATTAATTTTCCCCCACCCAGTCCCTGGACCGGGAACCGGCAGCAGCCTACGGAGCGGGGCACAGGGGTGGGTGAGAAGGCCCCAGAGGCGGGACTGAAATAAAATGAGGGGGCTCCTCATTTCATTTCGGGGGGCGTCTTGGGTTTTTGACGCTCACCAAGGACAACATTCAACAAACCTTTTCTCTGAGTAGAATAATAACTAATTCCCAGCCCAACCTGCAACTCATTAACCATCAGCCCCGAAATAATTATTGGGGGTCGCACCTTGATTAGGCAAATCCCTGAAATTCACGCCATTTATCCTGCAAGCCCTGCAGCTTTCCTTCGCCACTTATGGTGTATCCCTGCTCTTTCCTTTCCCGATCCTCGCATGGGCTGGCGACAGTGACAGTTGTATAGTCAGGGCAGTGGCCGTGCGGTTGGAAATTGGGGGTGCTCGTGGCGGGGCACGACGTGGATGTGTCTGTAGCCAGCGAAGCCTCAGCCCCCAACAGCAGCCCTGCCGTGCAGAGCCGCGTGCACTTCGCCCTGAGGCTGGGCTGGGATTGGAGAGAGAAGGCGGCGCTCGCTGCAACCCACACTGCAGTGGAAAAGTCTGCGCAGAGGCCGCCACACGTCGCTCACGTCCCGCATGCTCGACCGGGAGGGCGCCTGCTCCCTGGCGGCTGGCACAGCTGCTCCCTCCCCGCCCAGGCCTCCGCCTCTCTTGCATCCCCGCCCGCCTCGGAGCCACCCCCCGCGCCGCCCTCCCCAGAACCCCTACTCCCCCAGACAACTTTGCTGACTATCTGGTTTCTGCACTCGGGCAGCTGTTCAGAAACGACGCATTGCATTGACTTGTTTTTCTGCAGGGGGAACAAATGCCAGAAGTGACACCCTAGAACGCCCAAGGGACAGCCCTACTCCGCTCCTGAAATAAGAGCGGGCTGACCAGAAGAGGAACACAGCAGCGAGCCAGTCGCCAGCCAGCGCTGGGACGAGTTCCCACCTGGGCCTTACTCGGGTCTGGGAGGGCCGCAGCCTACGTGCAGAGAACCGAGGCTCCCTGCATCTGCTCTCAGGAACCACAGTGCACCTGCGCGCCTGCTGCTCGCCCACCCGAGGTTTTGCACACTCTGACAGGGCCAGGCAAGCGACCAAGTGGCGTTCTCCCACTGCTCCTCCAGACTTGCAAATACTTTGTTGGTTTTAGCTCCTGGGAGCGAGGGCGGGGTCCGCACCGCTGAGACACATCTTTAATCTTATCAGGGTCAGCTCTCAGGGCACGAGGCAATTAAAGTCCCCTGAGGTCCCCGCTAAGCATTCAGAGCCGGCACTTTCTCTGCCTACCAATGCTTGGGCCGCCTGAGCAAAGGCTAAGTTCTTCCCCCAGGCACCTTCCCTACAAGAACTGCAGCAGGCAAACAGAAATAAACTTAATCTGCCCCCCCTTCACTATCTAAGCGCACACTGGGAGTGGTGGTGGACAAGGACATATTCACATTTGGGGGGGTTTTGTTTGTGTTTTAAAATGGCCAGCTGGAATTCCTTGCAAGGTTACAGCCTCAGGTACATTAGGGTAAATTTTATCTCCTGAAAGATAAAATTGCTGCACTACAAAATTGCCTATGATTAACCCAAGTGCAACTGTATTCCAAGTGCTGACTGGCTTAAGGTTTACTGGTTTAGACATCCCTTGTCCTACCAATGGCCCCACATTTACCCCAAACGCTACTCTCCAGAGCATTGTTAATGCCTCCATCCCAATCTGTATCACAAATACAGTCCTTCGGAAAAAGCTCCCAAGGTTAGCACTCCTCCAGTGCAATATTTCTACAGCCAGAACCACTCCAACCTCTAGGGCAGGTATGGGTTCTCCTAGATTCTTGAGTCATTGCCCTAGACCCTTTGAAAGCTACAAGGAAACTTCAGGACAATCCAGTTTTTTTGGTTTTTGTTGTTTGTTAGTTTTTTGGGGGTTTTTTGTTTCTTTGTTTTGTTCTGTTTTGTGTTTTTTTGTTTTGTTTGGTTTGGTTTGGGGTTTTTTTTGCCATAGGGTGTGTGCATTTGCCTGAGAGAGACATGGAGAGAGAAAGTGAAAAATGACCCCAATGAGGAATGGCCACACCACAATCCCTTCTGCTCCAGTCTCCTCTAGGGATTTGGGGCACACGTGCACACGCACCCAGCATGATTTTGAAGCCACCAGGTCCAGGACTCGAACTGTGGTCAGCTATGTAGAAGTCCAGCTGCTTAACAGCTATACCACCTGCTGGCCCTACCCCCTCCCCTTGTTTTATGTGAAGGAGTAAAGGGAGGTTTTGAGATTAGAGATTATCTAAGAACCAGGGTAAAGATGAAGGAAGGAAGCCAGTTGGGAACAGAAATTGGGGGGTGGAGGAGAGAGAGTTCCTTCCATTAGACACAGACAGATAGTACCCCAGGGGACGCATTATAAGCCCACCCTAACCCAGAGTGCTGAAAGAATCCCCAGGTAAAGGAAAATCAAACTGTGATTCGGACTATCTTACCCAGATCAACTGGGCTATTTGGAAGGAAAGAGCAGAGAAAGCCCTTTGTTGTGTAGAATGAAACATTAGCAGGGTGATTATTTAACCTGCTACGTTTAACATTTATGAAGAGCCTACCAGGTGCCTGGTGTGGTGCTTACAAAGGTGAATTCCTTGAGTGGGGGCCAGCCTTAGAGAAAGCATGGGGAAAGTGGTTTCTCCCCAGCACTTTCTTTGGTCCTACTCTCCTCCACTGGCCAGCAGTACCAGCAACAAGCAACTCCATTTCCAGGATCCTCTGCCAACTAGCCAGATACAAATGCTTAAGCCATGCTAGCACCTACCTCCTCCCCAGAGAGGGAATGGAGAGGCAACAAGCTGTGGCAGGCTGAGAAATCAAAGAGTCGCTAACTCGACACAAAGCCTCATTCTCTGCGCCTATGAAAAAGCCATGCATGAGAACAATCTGAGACACCAAATAAAACACTGCAACAAAACTCTTCTATCATCACCCATCCAAAGGCAGGGGAAGGGTGTTTTTTTATTAAAATAAAATATATGTAACTCATACACGAATGGGAACAAAGACAGACTGTCTACACCAGGTCGCACTGGGTGTTTGAAAAACCAATTCATCACTTGAACACAGATGTTTATAGCAACTGTATTAATAATAATGGTCAAAACACAGAAGCAACCAAGATGCCCTTCACTAGGTGAATGGACAAACCGTGGGACATCCTGATAGAAAAAGTTATCCAGCACCAAAAAAAAGAATTGTCAAGTCAAAAAAAGACACAGAAGAGGGACCAGCAGTTAGCGTAATGGCTATGTCACTGGACTCCCATGTAGTTGACTGCGGTTTGCGTCCCGGACCAGGTGGTTTAAAACTCACACAGGATGCGTGTGCATGCGTGCCCAAGATCCCAAGAGGAGAATGGAGGAGAAGGGATTGTGGCGTGGCCATCCCCCCTGGGGGGTGATTTCCTGCTTTCTGTCTCTCTGTCTCTGTCTGTCTGGCTAGCACATGCGCCCTATAGCAAAAACCTCTCAAAAAAAATAAATAAATAAAGACACAGAAGAAACTTAAATGCAATGACTTTGTAAAAGAAGCTAATCTAAAAAGGTTACAAATGCATAGAGTTCTAAGTGCATGACATCCTGGAAAAGGCACAATGCTACAGACAGTTAAAAAACAGAGGGTGCTTGTCAGGCGTTAGGAGAGAGGTAGGGGTAGGATAAAGAGACAAAGCAAGGAGAATATTTAGGGCAGTGGAAATATTCCGTGTGGTACTGTAATGGGGGTACCTGTCATTGCACATTTATCCAAACCCAAGAACATGTAACACCTCTAGTGAATTTTAATGTAAATTGTGGGCTTTAGGTGATAATATGTCACTAGAGGTTCATCAGCTGGACCACTTTGATGTTGATGGGGTGTGGCCATACATGCTTGAGGGCAGGGGGTAAGTGGGAACTCTCTGTATTTGCCCCATAATTTTGCCATGGACCTAAAGGTACTCAAAAAACTAGTCTATTTAAATAAATATTTTAAAAAGTCAGAGCCAGTCTCATAGTCTAGTGGTTAAGGGAACCGGATATTACCTTGCTGACCACAGTTCAAATCTCAGCTCTGGGGACTTGAAAAACACACTGGGATGTGTATGTGTGTAGATGCTCGAAATCCGGACAGGATGGAGAAATGGAAGAGAAGGGATTGCGTGCAGCATGACTGCACCTCACTGGGGGGTATTTTCACTTCTCCCTGTTTTTCTGTCTCCCTGGAGAATGTGTGTACCCTCTGGCAATTAAGAAAAATTATTATGTTTTTCTACAATGTCATATACTTTTTTCCCAATCGAGTGTACTTAAATGTCTCATTACAGGGGGTTGAGGAGGGTCTACAGCCTGGCTCCAGATGAATCAACTCAGATTGTGCAAATACCACCAATTTCTTCACCAGGTTTCAATTTCCTTCTGCCCTATCTGTGGAGAAATGGAAGAGAAGGGATTGTAACCTAAACAGGCCCCATGAAAAGGTGCTTTTTTTTTATCTCTTGCTCTTTCACTCTGGTGAGTACATGTGTTCTCTGGCTAAAAACAAAAACAAACAAAAAAAAACAAAAAAAGAAAGAAAGAAACAGTATTTGTGTTAAAAAGTATTATACTATGATTTCAAGATATTTTGTGCTTTTTTAAAAAAAATCAGATACACTGTAGTCTAGTTAGCAATATCACCAATGTTGATTTCCTGGCTTTGATGTTTTACTGCAGTCACATAAGATATTGTCATTGGAGAAAGTAGGTGAAAGGTTCATTGGACTCCAGGCACTATTTTGCAACTTCTTGTTGAGTCTATAGCTATTTCAAAATTTTTCTAAAGTAGTGTTTTTAAATTTAAATGTAAAAAGTCAGCAATAACTCGGCTTGTTCAAATTCTGGGGGGAAAGGCATTAAGGGAAGGACGACTTGGCAGCAATTCTTGGTCCTCAAGAACTCTGTGGTGATTTGCAAGTGTTGACGACATCTTTGCTTTATGCAAATGACACACACACACATATAAACGGAATTTGCATGAACCCTGCACCTGTGGAAAACTGAAGCAAGCTCGAGCTGTGTATTAACTTGGGGGACGATTGTATTTCTCTGGTACACCTTTGGGAGAATATCAATGGGTTTGTAGTCTTTGTCAGCAATTTGCATAATTAAAATAAATGAGACTCAAGAATGTAAAATTTATAAACTCAAGAATGTAAAAGTCTCTACTGAAAAATGGTGTACATGATAATATTCCTGATTTGATTGTCAAAAATAAGTAAATAAATAAATAATAAAGAACAGGGGAATCGCAGAGAATTCAGTTGAGGATTTAAAGGGATTCCTGTCTGCCTTTCCCTGAGGTGAAAGATGGCTCAGAGATGGGTAACTACTCAAGATCACTGTCCTTGGCACATGGGTCAGCCTGCTATCTTCTTGTGGTGCCTAGAGATTATGAGATGCCCACAGGTAGTAGCTGGGCCTCAGACTGTGAAAGAGAAGCCACAAAATCAGCCAGAGAAGAAGAGGCGATCACACAGCTGCCGTCATGGTGCTATGCCAGCCTCATGCCAATGATGACAAAGAAATAGATCCCATCAACAAGAGATGTCATTTAAGACCAAGGGGGAAATGTCCATGTAATAGAATAAAAGTAGAGGGCACCAGCTGGAGCCATGGTGGTTAAGGTGCTGGATCTCACATGGCCGACTGCACCATTGAGTCCTGGACCTGGCATTTTGAAAAACATGTTGGGCGCATATGCACATATGCCCAAAATCCCTAGAGGAGAATAGAGGAGAAGAGATTGTGGCTGTGGTCATCCCCACTGGGGGTTGATTTCTCAGTTTCTGCCTCTCTGTCTCCCTGGTGAGTGCAGCCCTACAGCAAAAATTTCTCTTAAAAATAAAAAAGAACAGGCTATATATATAGGCAGCAACAATCTCAGGACTGAAGTGACAATAAGGTCAAGAACCACTGGCCTGGGTTTGCAAGGAGGAGGGAGCAAAAGAGAGCTCAGTAGGCAAGACCTGCCACTAGACCATGTCTCAGACTACTTGGCTCTCAAGCTGTCTCCCACTCTTTCAAAAAAAGCATCTGTCCTTACAAAACTGAAAGAGGATGGTGAGCCAGAAACCTTTCTTCTAGAAATTCCTCTCAAAGGCTTGGAAACAAGAGGTGGGGGAAGGTAGAAAAAAAGCAGGACCACGGAGTCCAGAGCTGTGCTCTGTTAGGTAGTAAGGGGCCTCTTCCCTTGGAGAAAATCACCATCTGCTGTGAGGATATATGAATGGATCCTTAGTGGGACACTGGTGTATCAGGCTACCTTGGCTGCAGTGCCACACAGCCACTACAGTGACCTACATTGTCCTTTCTCTGCTGTACACGCATGGCAGCCTTCCAATGACCATTTACCTTCTCTTACAGAGAAAATCCACTATGCACAGCAGCCATCTAATTACCATCTGCCTCTCATACAGGGAGAATCCTCTGGTGAGCTGACCTGAATATTCCGTCCTGAATGGCAGTTGGAACCCTCCTAGAAATATGTTGAGTTTATATACCATGCTCCTACCAGTTTAGTTTGTCTCTCTAAGCTTGACTGTCTCTGGATGCACCACTAAAAATCAAACTTCCGAAAAGGAAAATGTGAGAACCAGACACTGGGCCACAGTGACCACGTGCAGACACAACCACCCACCCAAAGGAGGCATGGTGGGAGAGCTGGCCAGTTCTCTTTCACACCTCAATCTTGCTTCTTCTCCTAGTAAGCCATGGAAATATGCCCTAGAATGTATCTTTATTTCTTGCCCAGAAATTTTCTCAGTGACAATATTTTGTAGACACAGACACAAAGGAGAGATTCAAGAAAAGCTTGAACATGTAGTAAGATCCACATAAACTAATAAGACAGACCCAGGAAAAAGCCATTCGAGGGTAGGGGAAAGCAGGGTCCCTATGAATCCCTATACATCCCAAGATGCCTCCTGTCTGAGGGTCTTCTATGACCCTTACAACATTGTTTCCCAAACACAATGGAAAAGCAGCAGCCGCAGAAACTGCCTTTGCCATAAGAAGAATGCTACCTGACCTCACAAGGTGGATGGCTTCCCACGTGCCTCACTAGATAAAATGTATACAGGTCTGTGCAAAGGGCCGAGTGAGATGGTTCCAAACAATATTGTTTTTGATAGTTCAGGCTGTTTCCTCATCGGTCGTGGTGGGTAAAGAGGCTGACAGATGTTAAAGATAGTGTGAGACCAACTGGACAGTTGGTAACTAAAACCCAACAGCCTTTCACTGTCCCACAGCAAGCTCACAAGACAGCTCTTCCCCAGATACCTGTAGGCCAGCTTGAGGAGGGGCACTAGTCCAGCATTTCAAGGACACAGAGGGCTAGGCTTTCAATCTGAACCCAGCCCCTTACCTGTCTGGGGACCATATACACTTCCTCACCTGGCCTACTCCCCCATCCATTCCCTAGTCCCAGTAACCACCTCAGGTAAAAAGACAGCAGATTTCATAGCAGTGTTAGCCATAGCCATAAAATTTAAATTCCACCAAAAAGTCTATCGATGGATGAATGGGTAAACAAAATGTGGTATACTCATAAAACAGAATATGAATCAGTCATGAAACAGAAAGGCATCCTGATTCATGCTACAACATGGATATACCTTGAAAACATTGTCATTATGGACTGAATTGTGTCCCTTCCCCAAACATCATATCTGACTTATGTGAAGCGAGGACTTTTAAAGAGGTGATTTGATTAAAAAGAGGTTATTAAGGTGAGCCCTATTCCAATCTGACTGGTGTCCTTCTAAGAGAGGAAATTTGGATACACAAACACCAGCTGTGCCAGCACAAAGACCATGTGAGGACGCAGGAGAAGGCCGCCCGCTGCAAGCCAAGAAGGAGCCTCAGGGGAAACCAATTACCATGACCCCTGAACTGGGCAGAGCACCAAAGCAAGACAACAACAATGCATGAAGGAAAGTTGGAGACCATTTGATCTTGGACTTCCAGCCTCCAGAACTGTGAGAAAATAAACATTTGTTGTTTAAGCTGCCAAGTCTGTGGTACACTTATGGCAACCCTAGCTTACTTAATGCAACAACACTAAATGAAAGAGGCCAGACGCAAAGTCATCTGATTTATGACTCCACTGACATGAAACATCAAGAATAGGTAAATCCATAGACAGAGAACAGACTGGTGATTGCCAGGGGTTGGGGGTAGTGGGGAAATAGGAAGTGACTGCTTAATGAGTATAGGGCTTCCTTTTGGGTTGATGGAAATATTTTGGAACTAGGGAGAGATGGTGGTTACAAATGATCATGAGTGTATTAAATGTTTTAAAATAGATAATCTTATATGATTTCGCCTCAGTTTAAAAAAAAAGATTGGATGAGGAGATGCAAAAAGATAACTGAAAATAAAGATCAAAAAAAATTTTTTAACTTGCCATAGGGTACATGCATTGCCAGGTCATTATACACACACACATACATAAATTATATATATGTATATATTTTTTTAATATTTTTTTTATTTATTCATTCATTTTCTAATTTGACCAGAGAGAGACAGAGGGTGAGAGTGAGAGAGAGAGGAAGTGAGAAAGCAAGCCACCAGATTCAGGACTTGAACCCTGATCAGCCATGTGGGAGTGTCCAGCACCTTAACCACCACGTCACCTGCTGGTCCCTATATATGTATATGTATTATATATGTGAATAACATGTGAATATATATGTATATATACCATTTATATATATACACTATATATATATATATATATGTGTGTGTGTGTGTGTGTGTGTATGCACACATACATATATATATATAATTTTTGATTATCACATAGTACATGCATGTACTTTGAAAAATAGTGTATGCCCTACAAATGTACAGTGATTGAATGTAAATAACAAAGCATAAATGTTTTTTTAAAAAAATTATTCCTCCGGGACCAGCAGTTAGCGTAATGGCTATGTCACTGGACTCCCACATAGTCAACTGCGGTTCGCATCCTGGACCCAGTGGCTTAAAACTCACGCCGGGCGTGTGTGTGTGTGTGTGTCTAGCAACATAACCATTATGTCATTTGCTGATCCCTAAAGAATTCTTTTTATTTAATTTTATTATTTTTCCCTTTTTTCTAAGATAAAGATTTTTGCTGTAGGGATGTGCACTTGTCGGAGAGACAGAGAGAAAGCGAGAAATCTCCCCCCAAGGGGATGGTCATGCCTCAATCTCTTCTCCATTCTCCTCTCAGGATTTTGGGGGCACATATGCACAAGCACCCAGCATGAGTTTAATCCACCAGGTCCAGGACTTGACCGCGGTAGTAGTTCGAGTTCCAGACCCAGTGGCTAAAACGCATGCCAGGCATATGTGCGTGCATGCTCAAGATCCCGAGAGGAGAATGGAGGACAAGGGATTGTGGCGTGGCCATCCCCCCTGGGGGGTGATTTCTCGCTTTTTGTCTCTCTGTCTCTCTCTGTCTATATGGCAAGCACACACGCCCTATAGCAAAAACCTCTCCTAAATAAATAAATAAATAAATAAACAAACAACAAAACAAAAAAAATGAGGGTCCTAGATTCCTCCTCTCCTTCTAGACATCACACATCATGGAGATTCCATTTCCTGAGGCAGTTACTTTCCTGGCAGCCACTCTTCCTGTCCTCCTTCACAGCAGAAGCCAAATTGTTAGCTGCTGGCTAAGTGATATTTCCCAGACTTGCAGGTTAAATAGGATTGGGATGCTAGGCTGGGATTAGAGAAGAAAGTTCTCATCTCTGGACGGCCCCCTCACCCTCACCCTGGGTGCTTCCCTCTGGTACCGCGTGAGCAGCAGGCATGGGAGGTGGCTGCAACCACGAGCTCACAACACTCTAGGTCCTCGAGGGCTCTAGGCCAGCCACCGCTGAATCATAAACTCCTCACCCTCAGCTTGAACTTCTGGCTTCAGACTGCTCACTCCAGTTAGACAATGCTATCGGCCAGAAAGACGTTCCTTAACTGAGCCAAACGTGTGTCTCTGGAATATACCCCTTGGTTCTCCTGCTGCTGCTGGCTACGGAACAAGCCTGGGCCCCTTTGCACCTGCAGAATGCCAGCCCTTTATGTTTATAAGCAGCAATCACTGTCCCGTGAAAACAGACATGCAATTCTTTAGGCCTGGGAGACGACTGCTGAACAGCAGAAACGTTGTTTTTGTTTGCTTCATTTCTGGTTTGCCAGAGAGTGCATGCACTGGCTGGAGAGAGACAAAGAGTGAAAGAGAGAGAGGAAAAGGAGAAAGCATCCCTGTGGGAAATAGTCATGCCCAATCCCTTCTCCTCTGTCTCTCCCTTCTTTTGGAATTTTCGGCAGGCACACACACACATGCCCGGTGTGTTTTTCAAGTCACCGTGGCCGAGATTCAAACCCCTGTAGTTGGTCATGTGAGATCCAGTCACCTTAACCACCAGGCCTCGGGCTGACCCCCAGAAACATCATTTTCACAGGCACATAGCAAAGGACTGGGCCTTTCACCACAAAGTAAATTTGCTACATGATGTTTGAAGAGTCAGATTTAAACTAAGAAGAGCTAAGTTGAGTGACCCTATAATCAATGGAAAATACCAAAATAAACCAGGGACACAAAATCGCTACAAAGAAAACCAGTTCCAGAGAACCTTTGGATAATCTAGGCTCGGACACTCAGTCATTATGAAGCAGGTTTGACCTCCAAAGGGTAACCAGTGGAAACAGAAAGGCAGGAAGAAATGGTGCAGTTGGGCTGGGTACGTGGCCTGGAAGCCCAGACTCTGAATCACACCTTGTCGTACCTTGTCCAGACCCTGTTCCTTATCTGCTAAGATGTCCAGATGGTTGCAAAGCATCTCTTCTAATTGAGTGGCAAAGACCAATGATTCCCATTGTTCTCAATGAACTGTTGTACAATAGAAACTCAATAATAGTTACCAGACTATGATATAAGCAGCTTAAAAACAAGGACCACGTTTATCTCTGAACGACCAGAGCCTTCCACCGTATCAGACACAGAGGTGTTCAATATATGCTTATTTGATGAATGAATGTTTATCTTTACAATCATTCAGGGAACCCTCAAACAACCAGAGTAGAAACAAGCCATGGCTCACGTCATGAGTTGGAAGCAGCTGCTGTAAGCCCTCCAGGAAGTGGACTCACCACAGCCAATGTTTGTAAAATGAGAGTAAGAGCAGGAGGAGGGTGCTATGAGGAAACAAATGAGATATGGGGGGGAGGGAATGTGAAGTACTCAGCCAATAAATAAGTACAGAAAGATGCGCATTTCTGAACTGTGGGTGACTCAGGTGCCTGCAGAATCCCTCTAATCTTGGCTGCTCTGCGATTTGGCTCCACCCATGGTTTCTCCAGCAGATGAGTCGCATCCCCTGATGCACACACGAGGCTGAGGGGAAGAGTCGAAGTCACAGAAGCTGAGGCACCTCACCCAGCACCAGGAAGAAGAAACTGGAGCCAGCTTCTTCTGCTGAGCAAGGGAAAGTGTGCCCGGAGACGCACAGAAAGAATCGCATTGGGAAAGCAGGGGACAGGCACAATGGCGCAAGGCCTGCCACCGGCAATACAGACGAGTGCAGTGGAGCAACTCTAGGTTGGCAAACCAGAACTGGCAACTTCCCCTGCTCTGTTCGCCCTCAGACTTCTTCGTTCTCCCAGTGGAAAACAGTCTAAAAATAGCACGGAATCAAGTCAAAATATTCTGGAGTTTTGCAAAGCTAGGCTGCATTAATGCAGTGTTCAGATTAGACAATGTGACGGTCTATGATCACCAGAGGTAAGATCAGGTTGTGTTCAGTTCTGTGTAACTTCTTTTTTAAAAAGTATTTCTCTATGTATTTTTTAAGTTGTTTTTTTGTTTTTGTTTTTCATAAGAGAGACAAGCACCCTTGACAAGGTCTCACGCTGACTCTCCACTCCCAGACAGTATCACCTACCAGGCATTTACAGGCCAACCCAGGAACCAAACCCACAGTCTTTCATCTGTATCCAACATCGCTCCAACAGTGGGCTACCAAGCCACCCCTCTGTATGACTCCTTCTAACAAATGGATACACCTTAAAGGAAGGTAGGCTGTTCGAGCCATCCAGAAACCATCCCTGTGAGAAATCACTAAAAAAACTAAAACTAAGATAAAGCGGTAAGCTCTTACAAATACACAGGGAGCTGGCTGGCACTGTGTTGCTGGTTCATGAACAGAAATTGGACACTGGGGTGCCGACAGGTGGTGTGGCAGTTAAGGGTGCTGGACTCCCACATGACCAACCACAGTTTAAGTCCCAGACATGGCGTGGTCCCTCCCCCCCCCCCCCCCCCTCTCTCTCTCTCATGTGTGCGTGTGCACGTGTGTGCTCTCACACTGTCCCTCTCCAGTCAAATTTAAATAAATAAATAAAGCTAAATAAAATAAACTTAAAAAAAAAAAAGAAATTGGATACTGGTTCGAAGGTCAAAGGAGATGTGCAATGGATAGCAATGGACCAGAAATATAGTGAATACCTGCCCATACGCATTCCTAGCAGCAGCTAGCTGCCCATCTGTCAGAATCTTTCCAGAGGCATTCCCACAGCAGCTGGCAAGCAAACAATCTGTTCTCTAATAAGCCCTGCAAATGGGAGGTCCCGTAAAAGTGAGGGCCTAAATCCCACTCCCACCTCTACCTCTCACCTACTCTGAACTTTTCATGACACTTCTCTGCACTTCAGAGATTCTTTCTGCAGATTCTCTGCACTTCAGGCTTCTTTCTGTTCTAAAGTGTTCAAACTTGGACTATAATAATAAATGAATCTGGCTATAAAACTACTGATCTACACTTAGTCATATATTTGGCCAACTTGGCTAGTCCAGGGCTTAGGAGTCCTGGGGTAAGACATTTGTTGATGAGCCCCCGGAATGCCATGGCTCTTGAGTAGTCAGTCCCTGCTGGCAGAAATTCTCATGGTATGACTTGGGGTACACACCTCAAATAGAAATAGTTCTGTTTTAATTTCCAATTTTTAAATCAATAAATGTATTATTACAAATATATCTCTAAATATCTTCCCTGAAGCAGCCTTAGCTGTTTGGCATTTACACAGCTTGAGACTGATTTAATTGTATTTAATGTCTCATGTACATAGTAGCGTTATTCACAATAGCAAAGAGGAGGAAGCAACCCAAGCATCCATTGGCACATGAATGGATCAACAAAATGTAGCATATACAGACATTGCAGTATTATTATTCAGCCTTAAAAAAGAATGAAGTCTTGTCACAAGCTACAACATGGATGAACCTTGAGAACATAATGTTAAGTCAAGTAAGGCAGACGAAGACAGACAAATACTGTATAATTCCAGTTATATAGCATCCCTACAGTAGTCAGATTCATAAAGGCAGAAAACTGAATGCTGGTTGCCAGCATTGGGGAAGAAGAATTGTTATTTAATGAGGACATTAATGAGGACATAGCATTTCCATTTTGCAAGATAAAAAAATTCTGAAGATCTGTCATACAACATACTTAATACTACTGAACTGTATATTTTAAAATGGCTAATATGGTTGGGGCTGGCAGGTGGGGAGGTGGTTAAAGGCACTGGGACTCCCACATGGCCGACTGTGGTTTGAGTCCCAGACCTGGTAGCTTGCTTTCTCACTTTCCCTCTCTCCCCGTCTCTCTCTGGTCAAATTAAAATAAATAAATAAAGTTAAATAAAATAAAATGGCTAATATGGTTAAAGTGACTACATTCCACAAGGTCAACTAAACAGATCTTGGACCCAGTGGCTTGAGAAGCACACCAGTCACATGTGCTCGAGTGCCCACAATCTGGAAGGGAGGGAGAAATGGAGAAGGGATTGTGGTGTGACCATCCCCCATGGGGTGTTTTCCCACTCTCCCACCTCTCTCTCCTTCCCTCTCTGTGTCTCTCTGGTGAGTGAGTGTACATGCCCCCTGGCAAATAAAAAAAAATTAAACAATAAATAATAAAAATGATTAAGATGGTAAATCTTGTGTCATATGTTTTTACCACAATTAACATTTTTTAAATAATTATTTTAAAAAATTAATAAGAGCCTATACTCTTCAAAAATATCAAAGCCATGGGGTAAAGAAAGAGCGAGGACTACTTTAAAGGACAGGAACAAAAGAGACATAACAACTCACCATACCTTGTGAACTAGAATTAAACCTTGGGCCAATCAAAATGAATTGCTTGGTTAGTTGGTTGGTGGATTGGTTGGTTGGTTTCATATAAATTGAGACTACTACTGGGGAAATTGGTGAGACAAGTAAGGTTTACCTATTAGATAACAGAACTGTATCAGTGTTGATCACTGGACTGCTGTCGTTTTGAGGAAATACGCTCTTAAGTATTTAGTGGCAAAGGGACACTATGCATCCAAATCTCAAATGGTACCAAAAAAGCATCTTTCACTACACACGCACGCCACTACATGTATGTATTCTCTCTCCTCTTTCTATATAGATGAGACTGAAATACATAGGCAGCTAAATGGATGGATATGAGAAGACTTCACAAAATTTGTGGAGGACTGGCTGCACAGCCTGGTTGTTAAGACAGCTGGATGCCACGCAGCTTGAGTCTCAAACCTATATAATTTCAAGCAGTCAGATTCAGTAATCAGTAGCAGCTTGAGGAACACGCCAGGCATATGTGTGTGTGATCCCCCAAATCCTGAAAGGAAAAGACGAAGAGAGAGAGAAGGAGTGATGTGACCATCCCCTATGGGAAGTGCTTTCTCATCTCCCTCTCCGTGTGCTCCCCTTTCTCTCTCTGGCATGCACATGTGTTTTCTAGAAAAAAGAAAAAAAAAGCTTGCAGAAAAATGGAATTAAAGAGCAAGTTTATTTACATACAAAAAAAATTGAAAACAAGCATAGTGGGTTTTTTTTTTCTTTTCTTTTCTTTCTTTTTTGTCAGAGGGTGCTAGAGTTCAACAGAGATGGAAAGAGAGAGAGGCAAAAGGAGAAAGCACACTCGGTGGGCATGACCACACTATATTCCCTTCTCCTCCAGTTCTCTATCCCGTCAGGATTGGGGCATGTGCACAAAAATGCCGGGCATGTTTTTCAAGCTGCCGGGGCTGGGATTCAGACGGTATAATCAGCTATGTGGGGTCTGGCTCCCTTAGCCACCAGGTCAAATGGCTGGCCCCAGAGTGTTTTCATTAAGAAGTATTTTCTAAGAACTTTCTGAAGACTCCTCACAGATCGATAGAGACAGTGAGGGAAAAAGGAAAAGAGAGAGAGAATGATAAAGCAAATCTATTTGTGTATTTGTAGAATGCTAACATTCACAGAGTCTGAGTGAAGTTTACATAGGCATGCTTTGTGCCATTTTTACAACTTTTCTTTAAGTCTGAAATTATTTCACAACAAAAAGTTAAAACTCAAAAATGTCCATGTTCTTGTGGTGCATAAAATGGTAATAATTCTGCACGTTCGTTTCAAAACAAGCTCCCTCAAATTTAGAAATTGCATATGTCTGAACAAAATTCTTATGAATCAAGACATTTCTGGTATTCCCAAAATCAGTGCTGAAAGATAATGACGAGTACATTTTGCTGACTTTCCATTTGCTTGTAAAAGAACTGTAACATGTGAAACAGGCAATTTCTGAAGGAGTAACCTAAACCGTCTCCCATTTCATCACTTATTATGTATTGCACAGCATAACACAAACGATGCAGCAAACAGGGTACTTCCAAAAAGTCATGAGAAATGTAAAGCCTGTTTTGGTACAAACTATTTTGAAATCTATGAAGAGTTTTTTCATAATATACATTTTCTTTTTTTCTTTTTTTGAGAGGTTTTTGCTATAGGGCACTCGCCAGAAAGACAGAGACAGAGGGAGAGAAATCACCCCAGGGGGGATGGCCACGCTGCAATCCCTTCTCCTCCATTCTCCTCTTGGGATCTTGGGCACACACACACACACACGCCCAGCATGAGTTTAAGTCACTGGGTCTGGGACTCAAACCGCGGTCAACTACATGGGAGTCCAGCAACATAGCCATTACGCTAACTGCTGGTCCCTGTAATATACATTTTTCGTGAACCTTTTGAAGACCACTGGTGTTACACCTACTGAAATACCAACATACCATGGGCTGCTAAGAGGAAGGAGCACAGGACAAACGAGCCCTTGCCTTTTATTGTGAAGACAACTTGGCCAGAAGCCCATGCAGCACTTCCACATTCACGTCACTGGCCAGATTCTGTTTATACACTTAATCTGTAATTCACATCATGTCATTCTTTTTTTTTAAGAATTATTTTATTTTTATTCACTGTCATTATTTTATTTTATTTTATTTTGAAGTTGACCAGAGAGAGACTGAGAGAGAGAGAGAAGGAAAGTAAGAAAGCAAGTTGCCAAGTCTGAGACTCAAACTAGTCAGCCATGTGGGAGTCCAGCGGCCTTAGCCACCTGCCAGCCCCCACGCCATTCTTTTTTAAAGTTTTGTGTTGTTGTTGTCTTTTTTTTCTATAAGAGGGAGAAAAGGAGACACGCCTGGCGTACACAGGGAAACTATGGGACGTGAATCTTAGGCCTTCTCATAAAGCCTCAGCATCGTGGCGCACTGTAACTGCTGTGCCACTGCAGCAGGCCATACGATGCCATTCTTAAATTTACCTGTCAGAATTTCATATAAATAGCATGTACTAATTATAAAATATAAAAAAAGTAAAGATGTATTTCAATTCATGTGAAGAAACGGTAACTACCCTACACTTCCTCTCAGCTGACTGAATGTTGGGGGTGGGGGAAGACTGGGATCCCCAGTTGCAGGGGTCTCATCCACAGAGATTAGTTTGATTGGGCAAATCCACTCTCCTTTGTCAGGGCTGGTCAGGATGTGGTCACGTGACCAATTCCATTTAGTTTAACCATTGTTGGTCAGGTATTCTGTTACTTAGAGCCGAAAGCATCTCTAACTAATAACTGCATTATGGATATCTTTAAAAATCTACTGATACAAACCTTATCATTAGAATATTAATAATGTATCTGAAAACAAAATAGCTTTACTTCAAATGATTTGCTACCAAAACACCAGCACCAAACGACTTTTTATTTTGGCCTTGGTTGCATTCCTGAAAGCAAGATGAGCTGCAGTTCTACTGGAGCTGCTGGAGAAAGCGGGACAAGGGCTCCTGCTCCTCTGAATCAGCAAGCCTGTATTTCACTGAGAGGCTCCAGAGTGCCATGAAGTTAGAGAAGGAAGGAAATACTGATCTAGTACAAGGAAGAAGGGTCTGAGCCCCACAGAACGCTTTAGCCAAAATTCTGGATCAACCATTGGTTCAGGAACCCCAGATGGCAGATTGCTGAGACCAGAACTGAGCAAGTTGCAAACCTCAGTCTTCCCATATTTTTTGGCATGCCCAAAAAATTCTGAGAGGAGAATGGAGGATAAAGGATTGCAGCATGGCCATCCCCCTGGGAGGTGATTTCTCACTTTCTGTCTCTCTCTCTCTCTCTCTCTCTCTCTCTCTGGCAAACACATGTGCCCTATAGCAAAAGTCTCACTAAAAATAAAATAAAATAAAAATTATCAATGACCAAGAGCCAACCATGAACACCTGGTAGTTAAGGGAACCAGATTAAACATAGCTGAATGGATAGTTCAAATCTTGGCCCCAGGGGCTTGAAAAAACATGCCAAGGGCCAGCAAGTGGTGGTTAAGGCTCAGGTTTCCCACATTGTCGACCATGGTTTAAATCTCAGACCCAGCTGCTTGAAAATCATGCCAGGTCCATGTTGTGTACATGCTCAAAACCATGAGAGGAGAATGGAGGAGAAGGAATTGTGGCATGACCGCCCTCTTATAAGGAGTAATTTTTCACTTTCTCTCAGGCTAACACGCATGCCCTATAGCAAAACAAAAACAAAAAGGAGTGAGAGAAAAAGAAAGGAAGGAAGAAAGAAAGAGAAAGGAAGAAAGAAAGGAAAAGAACATGCCAGGTGCATGTGCATGTGTGCCCCAAATCCCGACAGCATGAAGAAACGGAGGAGAAGGAATTGTAGTATGACCACACCCCACGGAGGATACATTTCCCCTCTCCCTCTCTGTTTCTGTCTCTGCCAAGTGCACGCATTCTCTGGCGATTAAAAAAAAAATTATCAATGACTGTAAAGCAGCTTACGGTATAACCCTCTCATAGCACTTCAGAGGTGAAGTATTGAGACGAGCCCCCTGCAGAAATAGGCCGTCCTAAGGTACTTTGTAAAATGGATTACTAATGAAGCTAACAGTTGTTTCTTTTCTTTTTTTAAGAATTATTTTATTTAACTTTATTTATTTATTTTAATTTGACCAGAGAGGGACAGAGCAAGAGAGAGAGAAGAAAAGTGAGAAAGCAAGCAGCCAGGTCCGGAACTTGCTCAGCCATGTGGGAGTCCAGTGCCCTTAACCACCATGCCACCTGCCAGCCCCATTTTTTTCCTCAAAGAATTATTTTATTTAACTTTATTTTATGTAGTTATTTATTTATTTAGCTAACAGTTGTTTCTATCATCGTTCATGGAGCCATGAGGAGGGATCAAACAAGAAAATGTATGGAAATTACTGGAAGGCCCTATGGACAGACAGCTAGATGCGTCCTAAGGTCACAAGGAACTTACTAGCTATCCTCTGGTCATTTGGGTACTTCTTCCACCTGAGTCGTTTGTTTGTTTTGAGAGGTTTTTTGCTATAGGGCGTGTGCGCTCGCCAGAAAGACAGAGAGAGAGAACGCAATGGGGGATGGCCATGCTGCAATCCCTTCTCCTCCATTCTACTCTCGGGATCCTGGGCACGCACGCACACGTGCCCGGCATTAGTTTAAGCCACCGGTTCGGGACTCGAACCGCAGTTGGCTACATGGAGTCCAGCGACATAGTCATTACGCTAACTGCTGGTCCCTTCCACCTGAGTTTTCTTGGAAGCAAAAGGTTGCCTTCTGGCTCTTTAAATTAGATACGTTGTGCCTGGGTTTCAGTCCATTGAGATCCAGGCTAATGTGCTAAATAATCTGAGAGGGGAAAAAGAGTGAACAGACAATGATAACTAACACTGAACACAGGCGAGACCCAGTGGCACATCAAAATCATCCAGGGAAGTTTTTTACGCAATGTGCAGTGACTCTACTGAAGGTGCTCCCCCACCCCTCATGTGCACAAGCACACACTATCATTTTAAACAAAAATATCCAGTGTGTAAACCCCAATCCAGACCAATTAAATCAAAATTGCAGGGTGGGACTTAGGCTTTGCAACGTTTTTGAAGCTGCTCTAGTAATTTTAAGGTCTAGCCATGTAGAGTCCAGTCTTCACCACCACCTGGCCACAGTGCCAGCTGGGTGCTGAGCTTCAGGCTGAGGCTATGGTTCCTGACCACTAGCATTTTATTCCTTGTTCAGGAAACAAGAGACAGATGCCCAGAAGGCAACTAGTAAACAAAACTGTGGTGGCATTTGGAGATTTATGAGCCAAAAAAAAAAAAAGTCTAGAATAAGTGAGTCCTTAAAGTTGGTATTCCTGGGACCAGCAGTTGGCATAATGGCTATGTCACTGGACTCTCATGTATTCTGACCACAATTTGAGTCCCGGACCCGGTGGCTTAAACTCATGTCGGGCGTGTGTGTGCATGTGCCCAAGATCCTGAGAGGAGAATGGAGAAGAAGGGATTGCAGCGTGGCCATCCCCCCTGGGGGGTGATTTCTCACTTTCTGTCTCTCCGTCTCTCTCTGTCTTTCTGGCGAGCGCACGCACCCTATAGCAAAAACCTCTCCAAAAAAAAAAAGAGAAGTTG
>NW_006159757.1:8052832-8055495 GCF_000334495.1 Tupaia belangeri chinensis
GCAAACACATGTGCCCTATAGCAAAAGTCTCACTAAAAATAAAATAAAATAAAAATTATCAATGACCAAGAGCCAACCATGAACACCTGGTAGTTAAGGGAACCAGATTAAACATAGCTGAATGGATAGTTCAAATCTTGGCCCCAGGGGCTTGAAAAAACATGCCAAGGGCCAGCAAGTGGTGGTTAAGGCTCAGGTTTCCCACATTGTCGACCATGGTTTAAATCTCAGACCCAGCTGCTTGAAAATCATGCCAGGTCCATGTTGTGTACATGCTCAAAACCATGAGAGGAGAATGGAGGAGAAGGAATTGTGGCATGACCGCCCTCTTATAAGGAGTAATTTTTCACTTTCTCTCAGGCTAACACGCATGCCCTATAGCAAAACAAAAACAAAAAGGAGTGAGAGAAAAAGAAAGGAAGGAAGAAAGAAAGAGAAAGGAAGAAAGAAAGGAAAAGAACATGCCAGGTGCATGTGCATGTGTGCCCCAAATCCCGACAGCATGAAGAAACGGAGGAGAAGGAATTGTAGTATGACCACACCCCACGGAGGATACATTTCCCCTCTCCCTCTCTGTTTCTGTCTCTGCCAAGTGCACGCATTCTCTGGCGATTAAAAAAAAAATTATCAATGACTGTAAAGCAGCTTACGGTATAACCCTCTCATAGCACTTCAGAGGTGAAGTATTGAGACGAGCCCCCTGCAGAAATAGGCCGTCCTAAGGTACTTTGTAAAATGGATTACTAATGAAGCTAACAGTTGTTTCTTTTCTTTTTTTAAGAATTATTTTATTTAACTTTATTTATTTATTTTAATTTGACCAGAGAGGGACAGAGCAAGAGAGAGAGAAGAAAAGTGAGAAAGCAAGCAGCCAGGTCCGGAACTTGCTCAGCCATGTGGGAGTCCAGTGCCCTTAACCACCATGCCACCTGCCAGCCCCATTTTTTTCCTCAAAGAATTATTTTATTTAACTTTATTTTATGTAGTTATTTATTTATTTAGCTAACAGTTGTTTCTATCATCGTTCATGGAGCCATGAGGAGGGATCAAACAAGAAAATGTATGGAAATTACTGGAAGGCCCTATGGACAGACAGCTAGATGCGTCCTAAGGTCACAAGGAACTTACTAGCTATCCTCTGGTCATTTGGGTACTTCTTCCACCTGAGTCGTTTGTTTGTTTTGAGAGGTTTTTTGCTATAGGGCGTGTGCGCTCGCCAGAAAGACAGAGAGAGAGAACGCAATGGGGGATGGCCATGCTGCAATCCCTTCTCCTCCATTCTACTCTCGGGATCCTGGGCACGCACGCACACGTGCCCGGCATTAGTTTAAGCCACCGGTTCGGGACTCGAACCGCAGTTGGCTACATGGAGTCCAGCGACATAGTCATTACGCTAACTGCTGGTCCCTTCCACCTGAGTTTTCTTGGAAGCAAAAGGTTGCCTTCTGGCTCTTTAAATTAGATACGTTGTGCCTGGGTTTCAGTCCATTGAGATCCAGGCTAATGTGCTAAATAATCTGAGAGGGGAAAAAGAGTGAACAGACAATGATAACTAACACTGAACACGGGCGTGTGCGCTCGCCAGAAAGACAGAGAGAGAGAACGCAATGGGGGATGGCCATGCTGCAATCCCTTCTCCTCCATTCTACTCTCGGGATCCTGGGCACGCACGCACACGTGCCCGGCATTAGTTTAAGCCACCGGTTCGGGACTCGAACCGCAGTTGGCTACATGGAGTCCAGCGACATAGTCATTACGCTAACTGCTGGTCCCTTCCACCTGAGTTTTCTTGGAAGCAAAAGGTTGCCTTCTGGCTCTTTAAATTAGATACGTTGTGCCTGGGTTTCAGTCCATTGAGATCCAGGCTAATGTGCTAAATAATCTGAGAGGGGAAAAAGAGTGAACAGACAATGATAACTAACACTGAACACAGGCGAGACCCAGTGGCACATCAAAATCATCCAGGGAAGTTTTTTACGCAATGTGCAGTGACTCTACTGAAGGTGCTCCCCCACCCCTCATGTGCACAAGCACACACTATCATTTTAAACAAAAATATCCAGTGTGTAAACCCCAATCCAGACCAATTAAATCAAAATTGCAGGGTGGGACTTAGGCTTTGCAACGTTTTTGAAGCTGCTCTAGTAATTTTAAGGTCTAGCCATGTAGAGTCCAGTCTTCACCACCACCTGGCCACAGTGCCAGCTGGGTGCTGAGCTTCAGGCTGAGGCTATGGTTCCTGACCACTAGCATTTTATTCCTTGTTCAGGAAACAAGAGACAGATGCCCAGAAGGCAACTAGTAAACAAAACTGTGGTGGCATTTGGAGATTTATGAGCCAAAAAAAAAAAAAGTCTAGAATAAGTGAGTCCTTAAAGTTGGTATTCCTGGGACCAGCAGTTGGCATAATGGCTATGTCACTGGACTCTCATGTATTCTGACCACAATTTGAGTCCCGGACCCGGTGGCTTAAACTCATGTCGGGCGTGTGTGTGCATGTGCCCAAGATCCTGAGAGGAGAATGGAGAAGAAGGGATTGCAGCGTGGCCATCCCCCCTGGGGGGTGATTTCTCACTTTCTGTCTCTCCGTCTCTCTCTGTCTTTCTGGCGAGCGCACGCACCCTATAGCAAAAACCTCTCCAAAAAAAAAAAGAGCAGTTGGT
>NW_006159757.1:8055526-8066473 GCF_000334495.1 Tupaia belangeri chinensis
TGTCTGCAGCTATTGTTCCTACATGGCTTAACTTAGCTGTTTTGAAAGGTTTTTTTGTTTTGTTTTGTTTTCAAGAATAAAGAACTGTGTTGGCCTTTCAAAGGAGGGCTGAATAAATTCTTAGGATACTAAACTACTAGGTAGTTTCCAGAAAAAAATTCCCTGCTGCCAACCCCCCTGGAAGTCCCCCAGGGAGAATGGCAGGTGTGCCGCAGAAGACCTAAACCTCCCAGGAATGGGGTTGGGTGTGTGTGTGTACGTGTGTAAGGAACTCCAGATCCTGCTGGGCTTGGCCATGTCCACTTTCTGAGCCTGAGGCAATCGGGTGGGGCCCTGGGGGCCCACAGTGCTTTTGCTGTCCCTGGGTGAGGCAAACAGGACCAGGGAATTTGGAAAGGCATTCCACTGTCTGGCAAAGGTTCGGCCCTCTCTCCTCTCAGCGCTGACCCCGGCCCCTGGACTGGACAGCACACTTCACCCACACTTGAACGTCGTCCCACTGGGACAGTCAAAGCCATTTGATGGAGGGGGGTATCCTGCATCCCACAGCCAAAGCTAGGTTCCTAGACCACCAATGCTTGCTGCTTTGCACTTCGGAGCAAAACGCAGAGTGATGGTGTGGAGACCTGGTCCGAGCAACCTTGGGGAAGGGCTCAGGGCTGTTACTTAAGTGGCTCCTCTTCTCTCTGATGTGACACTAGGATTGAAAGGTTGCCCACTTGTACACTGGGATCCTATTCACCTGGTCCTTCTCCCACCCCATGCTCTGGGCCAGCATTAGTTGAAGACAGCTTGTTCATGAGCACAAATTATTCTAGCACTTTCCATCTCACCCCTGAGCCTCACCCTCTCCCCATACCTGCTGCTAAACTGGCAGCTCCTCAAGCCTCAGGACCTTCTGCATCCAGACCCCTAATCTAGAGAAGCTGAATGAGGGGTTAGAGGCAAACCTTTGGGAGGAGAGGGAGAAAGAGTCAGTCAGAGGCTGAGATGTAAGGAGGCCAGGAAGTAGGGACCAGGCCTTCAACTCTCTTTTGTTTTTGTTTTATTGTAGCAAAATATACATAAAAGGGCCAGCAGGTGGTGTGGTGGTTAGGGCACTAGACTCTCAGCATGGCCAACTGTGATTCAAGTCCCAGACCTGGCAACTTGCTTTCTCGCTTTCCCTCTCTTTCTATCTCTCTAGTGAATTAAAAATAATAATAATAATTGGGACCAGCAGACGGCATAATGGTTATGTCATTGGACTCCCACATAGTCAGCTGCAGTTAGAATCCCAGACCTGGCAGCTTGAAACTCACACTAGCCGCATGTCCGTGCATGCCCAAAATCCTGGGAGGAGAATGAAGATAAGGAGTTGTGGCATGGCCATCTCCGCTGGGGAGTGATTTCTCACTTTCTGTCTCTCTGTCTCTCTGAAAGTGCACAGCACCATATAGCAAAAAAAAAAAAAAATCAAAAAAAAAATCTCTCTTAAAAAAGGAAAAGAAATAATAATAAATAAAATTAAATAAAAATAATTCTTTAGGGACCGACAGATGGCATAATGGTTACATTGCTGGACTCTCACATGGTCAACCACAATTTGAGTCCCAGACCCGGCAGCTTGAAACTCCTATGAGCGCATATGCATGCCTGCCCAAAATCCTGACAGAAGAATGGAGGAGAAGGGACTGAGGCATAGCCATCCCTATGGGGGTGATTTCTTGCTTTATGTCTTTCTGTCTCTCCAGCAAGCGCATATACCCTATAGCAAAAATCTCTCTCTCCTAAAAAAAAAAATTTTTAAAAAGTAATAATTCCTTTAAAAAACATAAAACTTACTATCCTAACCATTTTTAAGTGTACAATTTAGTGGCAGTAAGTACATCCATGTTGTTGTGTAACTATCACCGACATCCATCAGATCCCATGTGATGGACTACACAGTTCAAATCCCACAAAAGGTGTTCAAGCCAGGCATGTGTGCATGCATGGCCAAAATCCTAACAGGATAGAGAAATGAAGAAGGGATTTCAGCATGACCACACCTCACTGGGAAGTGCTATCTTCCTTTCCCTCTCTCTCTGTCTGATTCTGGTGGGTACACATGCCCTCTGACAAAAACAAAACAAAACAAAACAACAACAACAAAAAACTATCCTCATGAAACACTAATTTCCTGTTCTCTACCCCTCCAGCTCCAGGCAACCACCCTTTACTTTCTACTTTCTGTCTCTATGAATTAGACTGTTCTAGGTACCCCATATTAGTATTTGTTTTTTGTCATTGGCTTATTTCACTTAGCATAACATCCTCAAGGCTATATATGTAGTATGAGTCAGAATTTCCTTCTTTTTACAGACTGTATAATATTCCATTGCATGGACATACCACCATTGTTTTATCCAATTAATCCTTGGATGGACGTTTGTGTTGCTTCCACCTCTTTGCTGTTGGACATAATGCTGCTATCAGTATAAGTGTACAAATACTCATTCCACTTTCTGTTTTTACTTCTAAGCTCCTATGTTTTACAGAATGTCAGTTATCAGCCTCAATTTGTGTAATCAGGATATCTCTGAGTTTTAGAAATACATTCCACAATTTTGTAATTTGCCAGAGAGTTTCAATACCAAGTACATCATCTTAGTCTGGATCATTAAACATAAGGCAATCAGAATACAAAACTGCATACATTTTATGATCAACTATATTGAAAACAAACTAGAAGGAAATTAAAATGTTAATAGTTTTGTTATGGAGTTATGGAACTTTCTTTTTCCTATTCTTTTTACCTGAACCTATGCCAATGAGCCTATACTATTATTATCATTTAGGGAAAAATGCCCCCATCTGATTGCTTTAGGCCTGTCTGCAGGACCTAAGATTCGTGTTGACATGCTTGACCACCATTTATCCAGCCGGTCAGCTATCCAGCCGGTCAGCCACCCAGCCAACCAGTCAAATAATGCTAATTACAGACATTTTCTAAAGCTACTTACTTAGAATGGCTGGATACCAAGAGTCTAATATTTTGACTCGATGGGTTACAATGACCCGCAGATTGATCTCACTGTGAGCTTTTTAACGGATGCTCCAGCTAGTCACATGCTTCACAGTCACTCAGAAGCTTCGCAGTCATCTCACAACTTATCAAACTGGAAAAAAACATTCCACCCTCTGACGCCAGCAGCCTTCTGACTTGAGTGAAATAGAAACGTTCTATTACTCTAGCATCTACACACGCAGACAACAGATTCCCTTCCTTTGCAACTCCCTTGGCCTTCACTCCTCAGCTCACAACAGTCCAAGGTCAAGACGGATGGGTTCTTCCTCTTCTCCCCTCTAGCCTGCTGCCTTTCTCAGTCTCCTCAGGAATCCCTTGAGTCCCCACAATGGCAACATCTTCCAACAGAGGACAAACCCTTTTATCCATTCCCTGGGTACTTGCTGGGGAACTGTCTAAGTAGTATCTTTTACAGCCTCCCCAGACCCTATTCCTTCTCCTTGTAAACATGCGTCTTTTAACCCAGATGGGAACAAACGGTCAACTGATAAACAATCAGAAAGTTCTGAGCAAAGAATGGAAGATTTGGACACACGGCTCAAAAGCAGCATAAGGAATGAGCTTGAGTTCAGGCTCTTGCTGGCTTCAGCTTCATCTGTTGTTCCTCTGCAAATGGGAATCAACCCACTTACCAGCTGGGTTGCTTTGAACCAATAGCTTAACCTGTATGCACCCCAGTTTCTCTGCTGGTAAAAATAGGAGCATAATAGGGCTTATGAAGTATTAGCTGTTTTTATTCTTATTAATACCAGTTCCCTTTTATTGATATACTAGAGATTGTGGTGGATATGTTAAACAGGTTTTTTTTTTTTTTAAAGAGAGTTTTGTAACAGGGCGCATGCACTTGTCAGACAGAGACAGAAAGTGAGAAATCATTCCCCAGGGGAGATGGCCATGCCACAATCCCTTCTCCTCCATTCTCCTCTTGGAATTTTGGGCATACATGCACACGCGCCCAGGGTGAGTTTAAGCTGCCAGGTCCAGGACTCGAATCACAGTCGACTATGTGGGAGTCCAGTGACATACCCATTACTCCATCTGCTGGTCCCAATTTTCTCTAATCTTTACAGCTCCTCAACCATATAGATAATAGTGCTATTCTAGAGATAAGAAAACAACCTCAGGGAGATTAAATAACCTGCTCAAGGACACCAAGTGATGGAGAGTTTATCATGGGTAGAGAGGAGGAAACTGGGGCTGGGACCATTTCCCAAGGCAGTTAGCTTCCAAGCTGGTGACCAACGTCCTGTACCACTGTTCCACCGATGCACATTCCAGGGGCAGAAGAGGCAGGCGCATGGAAACCTTCCATGTCTGCACCTGCACCTTCACAGGCTGGAATGGTTCGAACTACACAAAAACCTTTTACCCCACAAACATAGATCAAACTTGAAGCAAAGCTGCCCACCCCTCCCCCAGGAGGAAGCAGAGCCTCATTGCATTCCAGCGTGATCTGTGCATGAGGACAGTCAGGTCCTAAGGGAGAGAGAAAGCCCACCTGCAGGGCAAACTCTGTCTACTCACTGCTCCTTGGAAGTTCCTGCAAGCTCTGTCCCCAGCTCCTGCTGGCTCCTTGTCTTTCCCAGGGGATGTCAGCAGGCCTTTCTGGTCTCCCCACCTAAGGTCTCACACCCACATTTCTGACTTCCTGCAGCTCCCTCTCCTGTGCAGCTTTTTCTCCTAAGCACTCACTGCTATCTATCTAACATCCAGTCCTGCCGGTTCAGTTTATTACCTTGTTTATGGTCTTCTCGCCCCTAGGAAGACAGATAAGTTTTTTGTTTGTTTGTTTTTGGAGAGGTTTTTGATACAGGGCACACGTGCTGGCCATAGACACAGAGAGAGACAGAGAGACAATCCAAGAAATGGCTATAAAGACAGAGAGACAGAGAGACAATGCAAGAAATCACCCCCCAGGAGATGGCCACACAGCTATCCCTTCTCCTCCATCGCCTCTCGAGATCTTGGGCAAGCATGCGCACGCACCCAAAGTTTTGTCTGCTATATCACTGATATATTTCATGGCACACAGCAGTGTGCCATAAATATTTGTTGAGTAGAGGGAGGAAGATGGTTATGCAAGTTAGCACGGACCACAGGTCACAGCCAGGACCAAAGCAACCAGATGGAAGGATACAGGGATCTGAATAAAACCTGGCTCTCAGGGACTGTAGGTGGCATGGTGGTTAAGGCACTGGATTCCCACATGGCCAACCACAGTCCAAGTCCTGGACCTGGCAGCTCAAAGTCACATCAGACACATGTGTGTGCATGCCCAAAATCCCAAGAAGAGGATTGCAGCATGGGCATCCCCTGTGGGGGAATGATTTTTCTCACTTTCCTTCTCTCTCTTTCTCTCTTTCTCTCCAGCAAGCACATGCATACATGCCAAGAAACTTGACTCTCCTCCACAGCCTAGGACTCGCTGAATTTTAGATCCCCTAAGTTCCTTGCTATTACTAAGGTTGGTACCAAACCAACCTTTGCAGCCTGGGGAACATCATTCTGCAGCTTGGCCACTCCTGTATCTGGGGTGTTCACACTAGCCATGAATCCAGCACCCATTTCCATAATCCCCACTCTTATATGAACTGACACTTGGTCACCCTCACAGGTGCCCAAAGCTCTCAGTGAAACCCTATTTCCCAGCAGTTTTCCTTGCTCCAAAAACAATCCCCATCCTATTGCTGCATCTAAAATTTCCTAGAATCTCTATTAAATTGAACTTTTATATGTCAGAAAAAAGTAATTTGGTGAGAGGAATTCATATTAACATGTGAATGATTGTTTCAGTCACCAAGTAGCTTTGGCATTTTTGTTCTGTTCTCTATGAGGAAAACCAAAGCAGTCAATCAAATTCCATCCTGTTAGGGGTAGAGAGGAGAAGAGGATAGAGAAAGATAGCAAGAGAACAAATACAGAGGCTTGACATTAGTGGGACACAGATATGGCTTATTACCTGTTGATGATGACATGTATAGTATTCTCAACTGGATTGGTCTGAGAAGTATTTCATATTGGGTAAAGTCTTTTTACAAGCAAAATGAGAAATAGTGATTGTTTGAAAAATAATTGGAATAATAATAGTAGTAATAATGATCGGGAAAAATAATGAAAAGCTACTGGACAATGAAATGAGGATTTTAATGTCTCTGTATTGACTGATATGCACGGTATTCCTTCTAGAAAAAGAAACATAATACACTGTAAAGTTATATGCGATTCAATGTAATATAAACGAGATTATGATGATAATAAATAAATAAAAATAAATACAGTTAAAAGTACACTTAACTTAAAAAAAAATTCTATCCTGTTAGAGTTAACTACAGAGCCAAGAAATTTGCTACACTAGAAACCATTAGAGGACAATTAAATGCTGAAATAGGACATAATGCTATCAGAAGAATCTTCAAGTCACAAGATCTCAGAGTCAGCGGGGGCCTTGAGAGGTCACCTCCTAGGCCAGACACTCCCCTTCCGCAGTGGGCCAGAGCATGAAGTCTCAGTGTTTCTGTCTGCTTCCTCGAGCCCAGGCTGACAGCAGTGTGCCTGTCCATCCTGAGTCCATCAGAGTTCCACTGAATCTGCTTTATAGATTCAGGTTTCAGGAAAGGCTTGTTTAAAGAGATGGATCTGTGGCTCTGACTCGTTTGAAAACCACGATCTAGTCCAAGCCATCAATCCTCCAGAAAAGTAGGCCCAGGGAGAGGTAACTTGCTTCAGTCACTCGCAGATTAGTGATAGTTAGGATGTGAACCCAGGTGACCTGTCACCCAGTTCATTTGTGAAGTAAACATATTATTGAAGGATAACATACTCACAGAATGCACAGCTCAGCAATTCTCACAGGTGAGCGTGCCTGTGCAGCCTTCCTCCAGCTCAAGAACATGGTCACTGCCACCACACGCCGCCCCAGAACTCCCTCCCATCACCACCCCAAAGGAACCACTATTTTTTTTTTAATTTACTGTAGAACACACACACTCACCAGAGAGAGAAAGAGAAAATCAGAAAGCAAGGCTCCAGGTCTGGGACTGAGGTCAGCCATGTGGGAGTTCAGCATCTCAATCACCATACCACCTGCTGGCCCCGGAACCAATATCTTAATTTCTTTTTTTTATTTTTAAGAGAAATTTTTGTAGGACCAGCAGATGGTATAGTGGTTAAGGCTCTGGACTCCCACATAGCTGGCTGTGGTTCGTGTCCCAGACTAGCCGCTTGCTTTCTCACTTTATCTCTCTCTCTCTCTCTCTCTCTCTCTCTCTCCCTGGTGAACAAATGTACCCTACAGCAAATTTAAAAGAAGAAGAAGAGAGGAAGAAAGAGAGGAAGAAGAGGAAGAGGAGGAGAAGTTAAAAAGAAAAAAAATCAGAAAGCAAGGCTCCAGGTCTGGGACTGAGGTCAGCCATGTGGGAGTTCAGCATCTCAATCACCATACCACCTGCTGGCCCCGGAACCAATATCTTAATTTCTTTTTTTTATTTTTAAGAGAAATTTTTGTAGGACCAGCAGATGGTATAGTGGTTAAGGCTCTGGACTCCCACATAGCTGGCTGTGGTTCGTGTCCCAGACTAGCCGCTTGCTTTCTCACTTTATCTCTCTCTCTCTCTCTCTCTCTCTCTCTCTCCCTGGTGAACAAATGTACCCTACAGCAAATTTAAAAGAAGAAGAAGAGAGGAAGAAAGAGAGGAAGAAGAGGAAGAGGAGGAGAAGTTAAAAAGAAAAAAAGAGAGAGAGAGAGATTTTTGCTGTGGTGCATGTGCTCGCTGGAGAGACAGAGAGACAGAAAGCAAGAAATCCCCTCCCCCCAGGGGGGGTGGCACTGACATAACCAGTACGACATATGTTGGTCCCCAATCTATCCATTGCTAACAATATGGATCAGTTTGTATGTTCTTGAACTTTCTATCAGTGAGATCCCACACTCCAATGTATTCTGTTGGCTATGGCTTCATTCACTCAACATTCTGCCCCTCAGATTCTTCCATGTCGCCACTTAAAAATAAAGTTTGTTCTTTCCCATTGTTCTGCATTATTTGGTTGCACTAACACACCACACTTCCTGAACCACACTGATAGAACATCGAATTGTTTGTGCTCTGAAAATATCACAAGAATGTTGCCATGGGCGCTCTCCTACATGCCTCTGGTGCACACATCTGCACCAAGGAGGTGACTTGCAGGACCACATTCAGCTACGGTACATACTGCCAAACAGCTTTCCAAAGTGGGTGCGATGTATCAATTTTCACCTCATTTGAGAGATACACAAATGGTTCCACAGTCTCACAACATTTGGTCTTATTTTTTTTAGTCATTTCGGCTAAAAGATGTGTAAAGTAGTATCTCCTTGTGCCTTCAATGTGGTCTTCCTAGATGATTAAGGAGGTCAGGGCCTGGTGATTAAAGGAGCCAGATTCCATGTAGCCAACCAGTTCTAATCCCAGCCCTGGTGACTTGAAAAACACAAGGCAAAAATTCCCAGAGGATGAAGAAATGGAGGCGGGACTGTGTCATGACCCAGCTCCATCAGTGGGGTACTTTGTCTCTTGTTGGCAAACAAACAAACAAACAAACAAAAACCCACAGAGGTCAAATAGCACTTTTCACAGGCTTACTGGCCACTTGGATGTCCTCTTTTGTTTTTCAGAAAGAGAGATTTTTTGCTATAGGGAGTGTGCGCTCACCAGAAAGACAGAGAGACAGAGAAACAGAAAGTCAGAAATCGCCCCCCAGGGGGGATGGCCACCCCATAATCCCATCTCCATTCTCTTCTCGAGATTTTGGACACGCACGCACACATGCTCAGCCTGAGTTTTAGGCCGCTGGGTCCAGGACACAAACCATGATTGACCATGTGGAAGTCCAGCAATGTAACCATTATGCCGTCTGCAGTTCCCTTGGATGTCCTCTTTCACGAACATCTAAAATGTAGAACTGTGTCACCAGGTTGGTTTCGGTTTGGCTTTGCTTTTGCTGTGACTTCCTTGCTCTATGCACATAGGTACAAAATCAGTTCCTGGGTAAGAACAGGCTTGAGTCACACTGCCCAGCTTTGGGCTCCAGCTCTCGCGCTGACTACGGCTGTTATTCTGAGCTAGTTGGCACCCCATGCACACGCATGCCAGCTGTGCCAGCTGTAAAATGGGGCTGGTGATAAGAACACCGCACCCGATGAGTCTGAAGGAGTTCCTACAGACAGATACGGGAACAGTGCTCGGCGCAGAACGAGTGCTCCGCCTGTGGAGATGTTTACTGCTACACCAACATTCCGGGCACCTGAAGTGTCCCAAATTGCCCTGATGGAGAGGAAAAGAAGAAAAGGGGCAAGGCAAGATCGAGAGATGAAATTACACAATTTTCTAGTAACTACCACTATTTAAACACCAGCCTCATATTTCACACACACACACACACACACACAAAGAGACATGTCCCTTGTGCATGAGACCACAGAGGAGGGGAGCTGGCGTTTGCACAGAGAAGCTGAGGAGTTTATTTCTTATTTAAGAAAAAAAAATAATTAAAAGAAAAAAGGGGGCCAGAAGATGGTGTAGTGGTTACGTTGCTGGACTCCCACATGGCCAATGGCGTTTAAGTCCAGGACCCGGTGGCTTGAAACTCACGCTGGGGAGGGCCAGCAATGTGGCCATCCCCCCTGGGAGGGAGGGTGATTTCACACTTTTCCTCTCACCGTCTCTGTCTCTCTCGCTGGCAAGTGCATGTGCCCTAAGGCAAAAACACCTTAAAAAGAAAAGAAACAGACAAAATTACCTATTCACCAGGCCGCCTCCTACACTTTCATTAAAAGGTTCACTTGAAACATCACCCTACAGAGCCTACAGGACAAGAAGACTAAGACCACAGAAGCCCTAGAGGCCCTCCCAGAGCCAAAGTGCGGCCCTCAGCACTGCTGGCCACCTACCCACCCTCTTGCTAGGAGACGAAGGGGAAGCCTTCATTCTAGCCACCCTAGTCCCCCACCCTCACCCCAGGCAATAGCTCTGCTTTGGTCAGTAGGTCTCTGCCATCCAGGATCCGCAGGCCTGGCTCCACAGAAACAGAAAAAAATCCTGACAAGTGAACGGCGGGCCTTCATTTCCTCGGCTGGGGGGGGGGGGGGTGGTCACAGGTAGCTCTAGGTCAACAGGCCAGGAGGTCAGCCCGGGCTGTGAAATAACTGGCCTTGCAGAACATGAGCTGGACGCTGGTGTCCCCTGCCTGCCGGGTGTGATGTGGCCAGGCAGGTGCAGGGGCACAGTGAGGCAGACGGGAGATGGGAACAAACTTGTTTATTGTTCACTGAAGACAACTTTTCAAAGAACTCCTGGCCTGGATTAGGAAACTAGGTTATATGGCTAGATGGGGAAATGTCAGGGAGTTCTCAGTTTCATCTGGTAAACAGGCCTGAGTCAGTGAATACATGTAACTAGTAGATCTGTGCTCGGAGACAGAATGAACCAGGGACTCACTCCCTTACTTCACAGATGAGGAAACTGAGGTTCAGGGAGGCCAGTAAGGAGTAGGGCCCACACGGTAATGACAGATTCTCCCCTTTACTGTAACTTGCTTCTTGAAGCCTCTCCAAACCCCACATCTGATTAGTCACTGAATCCTATCACATATAACATTTTTCATGTAAGTAACCAATGTTCTTGCCATCCCTACTGTCTCATCCAGATCTAAACTCTGGAAGCCCAACCTGGGCCATGTGTCATCACCTCCCATCCCCCCCTCCCCCCCCCGCCCCCGAGCCTCTATTCAAGTCCACTGACAGATTAATCTTCCTAAAACAATACGTTGGCCCCATTCTATGTTTAGAAACTATCAGTAACTCTCCACTGCCTCTAAGGACAATTTCCACCTTCTCAGTCTTCATTTAACATCCTCTATTA
>NW_006159757.1:8066517-8080170 GCF_000334495.1 Tupaia belangeri chinensis
TGCTTCTTCCTCTAAAACATACCCTTCTCTGCTTTTTTGTTTTTGTTTTTTGTTTTTGCTATAGGGCACATGTGCTCATTGGAGAGAGAGAGACAGAAAGGGAAAACAAGAAATCTTCCTGGGTGGCGGGATGGCCACATCACAGTCTCTGCCTTCATTCTCCTTTGGGATTTTGGGCATGCATGTGCACATACCCAGCATGATTTCCAAGCTGCCAGGTTGGGGGCTTGGACTGCAAACTACACGATGTGAGAGCCAGCCCCTTAACCTCCACACTGCCTGCTGGCGCCCTTCTCTGCATTCTTACCGAGCATTTTACTAGAAACCCTCTTGCCTCCATCTGTCTGCTCCCGATCCATCTCCCATATCTATTACTGTCTCTCCCTTTCTGTACCCACAAACTCTCTTATCTCGCATACTACCTCAGACTATTATACTGCTTGCACCGTTTCTTTTTTTAGAGATTTTTGCTATATGGCATGTGCGCTCACCAGAGAAACAGAGAGGAAGTGAGAAATCACCTCCCAGGGGGAATGACCATGCCACAATCCCTTCTCCTCTCAGGATTTTGGGCATACATGCACATGTACCTGGCATGTTTCAAGCCTTCAGATCTGGAACTCGAACTGTGGCAGCCATGTGAGAGTCCAGTGCCCCAAACACAACGTCACCTGCTGCTAGCCAACCCCTCCGCCTGCACCATTTTAATGTGAGGTGTGTGTGTGTGTGTGTGTGCGCGTGCATGTTCATACCCACACTCAAAGTTTCTTCAGACTTTGAATCTTCTCTGCATCTGACAGAGACCCTGGTGTGCAACTCCTTTCAGGAAGCAGTGCTCAAAGCACAGGTTGACGGATGACATACACAGAAGCAGCAAATAGCACAGGTGGCCCATCCCAAGCCCTTCTTCCAGACTGTACACTTGTTATTGCGAGCATGAGGATGACAGAATGTCACTGCAACTTCCTGGTGGAAACAGATGCGACTACAAGCAATGATAACAATGGGGCAGTCTCTGTTATGAAAGTGTGCAGAAGCCTGACAGAAGCACCAAGGATGGTGTTCCAACCCTGCCTACTAAGTCAAGGAAGGCTTCCTGGAGGACGCAGGTGTGAGATGGACAAGGCGAGGAAGTATTCCGAGTGGATAGTAGGGGGCATGGCTAGTCCCGCTAGCACATGGGACTGAGAGAGAAGAGGGCATCTCAGGTAGGAGAAAGTGTGGATCAAGGCATAAAGATGGGAACACAAGAGCTTGTGCAGGGGAACGCTGGGAAGACCTGAATTACGACAGTGGGTAACAGCTAATGGGCTCAGTGAGGCCTAACACGGTGAAGACGTGGTAGATTACTGCAAAAGGACCACTTTCAGGGAGAGATGGGTCACATATGTGACATTTCAGTCAAAGTCTAGTTCTGCCCTTCTCCCTAAAAAAGCCATCTGGCTTTGGGAAAATTTGTAAACTGCTCTGGTTGGTCCTTGATACCTCGGTCTTTTTCATTAGTTTGTTTATCTTTAAATATTTATTTATTTATTTATTTATTTATTTATTTATAATATGCTATAGGGGACATGCACTTACCAGAGAGAAACAGAGAGAGAGGGAAAGTGAAAAAGCAAACTGCTAGATCTGGGACTTGAACAGTGGTCAGTCATGTGAGAGTCCAACACCTTAATCGCCATGCCATTTGCTGGTCTCCCTCGATCTTTAATGGATGTTTATTGTTGTTGCCGCTTTTTCTAATTTTTGTCAGATAGTGAATGAACTCACCAGAGTGAGAGAGAGAGAAAGAGAGAAAAGGAAGGGAAAAGCACCCTCAATGGGTGTGGCCACATTGCAACACCTTTTCTCTTTCTCTATCCTGTTGAGATTTGAGGCATTCAAGGTCAGGTCTTGTGTGTTTTTTGAGTTGTTAGGGGCAGGATTCAAATGCATTTGGCCACATGGAATCTGACTTCCTTAACCATTAGGCTACAAGATGTTTTCATTCTGTTCCCCACTGAGCATAGTGTTACTCAGAAAGAACTCACCTGTGCCTTAACATCTGAGAGGGTGGCCCACCACCATGTCCTGCTGTCCCTGGTCCTCCGAACCCTGAGCCTTTGATTCTGGTTTAAGGTGTTGGAAATCAGGCCTCTTATGCCTCCTGACCTTGAAGGAGCCCATTCCCATTGACCAGGGTCTTATTAGGGACCCAGAATTCAGTGGTGGAACTGCAAGGCCCGCCTGTGATGGGGCACACCAACAGGGCATTCACTGTTTACCAAGAAGGCCTCCCATTTGGCTGATGTAGACACAGAAGCAATCACCTTTCCCACACTCAAGACCAACCAGCCCCTTCTGCTACAGCTTGTATCAAACTAGGTCCTACTCATATATTTTAGGCTTGAAATTGGGTTCAGAAACTGCTCTCAAAGAAGTTTTTCTTGTGCTGTCCTCCAGCTTCCATACCACTGCCAGGCCCAGCATTGAACTGGTACACTGTAAGTTAACCATTTGTAAATCAACAAACTCCTCCTCATCCTAAGGCATTAATGAGGTCAGTGGGCTTCTTCTGGTGAATGGAATTAGAGATGGGCCAGAGGCCTTAAGTAGCAGGACAGTGTGTGGGTTGGGAGAACATTTCCAAAGGCTTTTTATTCACAAGTCCTTGTCTCACAAAGCACAGTGCGGGAGGCCAGCACTCCAAACTGAAGCTCATACGCCAAGCTCCACACCCAGAAGAGCACCAACTCTGGGGCCTGCTACCAAGGACGTCTTTGGAAAGAGCAGGCCAAAACTAACCCCAGACTTGCTTGGCTCAGAACAGAAGAACATTCTTCTCCCTCTGATACTCTCAAAATCCCCTGTAGAGCATAAGGAGGGATTGGGTTTTCAGTTTTCAGTGCCTGAAGATAGTTAATAATTACATTAAGGGGGCTAGCAGGTGGCCTGGTGGTTAAGGCACTGGACTCCCACATGGTCGACTGCAGTTCAACTCCAGTCCCAGACCTGGCAGCTTGCTTTCTCATTGTCTCTCTCTTTCTCTCTGTCTGTCTATCTCTCTCTGGTCAAATTAAATCATCATCATCATCATCATTACATTCATCATCATTACATTAAGCGTAAATGGCCTAAGTACTCTAATTAAGACACCGTCATGCTGGTCAAAAAGAAAAAGGAAGCCCAACTGTAAGAAGTCTATTTTAAATATAAAGACATAGATAGGTTAAAAGTAAAAGGATGCATGAGGCCAGCAGGTGGTGTAGTGGTCTAGGTGCTGGACTCCCACATGGCCATCTGCAGTTCGTGTCCAGGACCCGGCATATGTGCATGTATGACCAAAATCTCAGGAGAATAGAAAAGGGACTGCAGTGTGGCCATCCCCATGGAGGGTGATTTCTCACTTTCTCTCTCACACACACACTCTCTCTCTGTTTCTCTGTCTCTGTCTCTCATCTCTCTCTCCTTGGCAAGCACACAAGCAAAAAAATAAAAGGATGGAAAAAATATACCATGCAAACACTAATCAACAGAAAATGAAGCAACTATATTAATAACAAAGTAAATTGCTATTTACTTTTATAGAATAAATATTTCCCAGATTAAGGAGGGATATTTCATAATGATAAATGAGTCAATTGATCAAGACAAAATAATTAATGAGCATAAGTAATTGTAATTAGCCTCCAGTCCCAGAATGACTATCCTCATTTCTGTTTTGGTGTTACTGAGATGTTCCTGATGTTTACTACGCTTCTCCCACTGGTAACTCCCTCTAGCTGGCATTGTTCACCCTCAGGGCTCAGCCTGGACTCTCCTTCCAGTTAACTTGCAGGTAAAGAGGCCTCCTAACTCAGCACAGTGACCTCCCCCACCCAGCACTCAACAACCTGGTTACCACAACCTGGTGCTTCTCTACTCATCTGTCTCCTCCACAGTCCGTTAAGTCGCATAAGCCAAAGATCATATCACGTCCGAGTCTGAATTCTTTGGCAGTATATGACACACTGTAGGTACCTGTGTGATGACTGAGAATAAGTTAAGTCCCCCAAATTCAAGCCTAATAACTCTGACCCCCAGAAGTGATGTAGTTTTTATTAAACTAGAAGGAACAGTGAGCAAGTCAAAGGAATTCTGTGATCTTAGCTACGTTCCTTAACCATTCAGTGCCTCAGGTTCCTCATTTGTAAAGTGGTAAAAAGGATACTGGCCTCATGGTGTGGCAATTTTTTTTAACAGAGATTTTTGCCATAGGGTGCCTGCGCTCACTGGAGAGACAAAGACAGACAGAAAATGAGAAATTACCCGCTAGGTGGAATGGTCACACCACTATCCCTTCTCCTCCATACTCCTCTCGCGATTTTGGGCACACATGCTCAGCATGAGTTTAAGTCACTGGGTCCAGAGTCAAACTGAGGCCAACTGGGACCAGCAGTTGGCGTAATAGCTATGTCGCTGGACTCCCATGTAGTCGACCACAGTTCGCGTCCCGGACCCGGTGGCTTAAAACTCATGCCAGGCACATGTGCGTGCGTGCCCAAGATCCCGAGAGGAGAATAGAGGAGAAGGGATTGTGGTGTGGCCATCCCCCCTGGGGGGTGATTTCTCGCTTTCTGTCTCTCTGTCTCTCTCTATCTGTCTGGCGAGCGCATGCACCCTATAGCAAAAACCTTTCAAAAAAAAAAAAAAAACTGAGGCCAACTGTGTTGTAACCGTTACACCACCTGCTGGTCCCGTGAGTGGCAATTTTAAGAAATGGTGTTTAAATGTGCTTTTCAAACATTTGTCCACACTAAAACAGTGGCCACTTTCCCGTCAGCATGATAGACGGCCAAGTCTAGAGCAAAGAAAGGGAAGGGAGGCATCTGCCCAGCGCAACAGCAGAAGGGAAGCTGCTCCGGTCCTGACTCTGCACCTCCCCTGCTCCAACAAGGAGGCTGTGCTGCCCCCTCCTGCCCTCTGCACAGTCTGTTTCTCTCTGGCTCACCCTCCTCTGAAGTGGGTTGCAGAAGCCTCCTCTGAAGTGGGTTGCAGAAGCCATCTGGACCACGAGGCAATTCAGCTCCAGAAAGCACCACACATCCCTGACGGGAACACATCCCAGCAAAATTCTGATGACTCCACTGTGCGAGCAACAAGCAGGGACTTCCTCAACGTCTCAGGATAGCACCGGGGGTTCCAGGAGACGTCACAGCATCTGTCCCTGACAGCCGGTGGTTTTCGGATTTTCCTTGATGACTAAGGCTCCAAATGGTGTAAAAAGGGAAAAAGCACCAACTCATGCTTTCTGAGTCAGCCTTCCAACTTCAGAACTCTGGGCTCCAGCCCAGACCTATAGAACAAGAATGAGCCCTTGAACATAATCTCCAAATGCTTCAGACATTCAAGGCTGAGAAGCGAGCCCCCTCCCTGCGCTCTTACTATCCTCTGAACAGAGGAATCCAAACTTTCTTCATGACAAGCCACTACCTCCAGTACGACGTTCATCTGTAAATTATATACTTGTGCTACTGCACTGATACATTATGCACATGATGAAATTTACATTAAAAGCAGAACAGAAAACTGTAAAAGATGAGTTAAAAATACAGAGAAGATGGAACCAGAGGGTGTAATGGTTACGTCGCTGGACTCCCACATGGCGGACTGCAGTATGAGTTCCAGACCAGGAGGCTTGAAACTCAGGCTGGGCGCATGTGCGTGTGTGCCCAGAGTCCCAAGAGGAGAGTAGAGGAGAAGGGATTACCGCGTGGTCATACCCCCTAGGGGGCGATTTCTCACTTTCTGTCTCTCTAGCAAACCCATTCGCCCTATAGCAAAAATCTCTCAAAAGTAAAAAAAGAAAATTCATAGAAGAGTTGTAATATTTCCTTCCTGCAGCCCATGTAATCCGGCCCAAGGACCCAAGGTATGCAGTCTCTGGTGTTTTCTGAAAGCACTTTCTGCCAGGCACTCACTCTTCTGCTCCATCCCAACCCTGCTACTCAGAGCTGGACACTCAGACTTCCTCAGCTCCACTTCCAGCTCCATTCCAACCTTCGCATGCTCCCCTTCCCTACCCTTTTTTAAAAATAATTATTTTATCTAATTTTATTATTATTATTTTTAAAAATTTGACCAGAGAGGGAGGGAAAGTGAGAAAGCAAGCCACCAGGTCCGGGAGTTGACCCGTAGTGGGTCATGGAAGAGTCCAGTGCCTTAACCGCTACACCCCCCCCTCCACTTTTGTTCTTGGTCTTCTCATCTGTATCAGCAATGGCCCCACAGACTTTTGTGGCTGAAAGTTTCTAGTTTAAATTTATGTCTTCTGTATTTCATTTGTTAGTGGAAACAAGAAAGAAAACATAAAGGAGGGGTGAGGACAAGAGTGAGTCTAAATGATGGAGCCCTTTAGTGTTAAAACAGTATTTTTTCTAGTTTCTAGATCACCACAGTCCAAGAGGTCACTCGAGATAAGGTGACCCATCAAGCTACAGAGCTTTCTACATTGAAAAAAAAAATGCCTTGACATGAAGTATCTATTTCTGGAGCTCTGGTAACAAAGTTCCTCGTCTTAATAGTAAAACCATGGCCTGTTCATTAAAGAACGGAAGAGGAGGTGCAGCTAAGCTGGTGGCACACAGTGTGACAGGCTAGAAGATGCCTGGCAGACCTAGGTCTGTTTCCCCAGCCAACATGAACACCCTGGGGGTGGTTGCAGGTGCCTGCAATCCCAGCTAATTGGGAGGCTGGGGCAGGACACTGTGTCAAAGATACCTGCCTCCCTCCTTTTCCATCCGTCTCCCTCCCACCTCCATCTTATTTTAAAAAAGGGAGGAAAAAAAAGAACCAGAGCCTGAACCCCAAGCGGGCTCCAAGGCACATTCCTCCATCCCACAAGCCTTATTTCAAAATAACCACAAACAGAAGGCCAAGAAATGAATGCAAAAAGGACTCTCTACATGTTACCAGTTTAAGGTAAATGGGAAAAAAGACTCTTTTCAGAGAGCAAACCCTCTATAAAGTCTTTCTAGAGAGCAAGCCCTCTAAAGAGTCCTTTTTGAAGAAGACTTCAAAGTTTGTGGAGGGGCCAGCAGGTGGTTACGGCACTGGACTCCCACGGGGCTGACCACAGTTCAAGTTCTGGACCTGGTGGCTTACTTTCTCACTTTCCCTCTGTCTGTCTCTATCTGGTGAGTGCACATGTCCTATGACAAATTAAAAATAATAATAAATAAAAAGTATTTTAAAGTTTGTGGAAAATGAAATTAAAGAATAAGTTTATTTTGAAATCCAAAACCAAAAAGTGAAATCCACGCATTGTTTCTCATTTTATTTTGTTTTGCTTTGCTTTGCTTTTTTCTTGTTGAGAGGTTTTTGCTATAGGACACGCGTGCTTGCCAGAAAGACAGAGCAAGGCAGAGAGACAGAAAGTGAGAAATCACCCCTCGGGGGGATGGCCACGCCACAATCCCTTCTCCTCCATTCTCCTCTCGGGATCTTGGGCACACATGCACACACGCCTGGCTTGAGTTTAAGCCACTGGGTCCGAGACTCAATCTGCGGTCAACTACATGGGAGTCCAATGACATAGCCATTACACCATCTGCTGGTCCCCAGAAGTAAAAATTTTATAAACATGTACATGTGAAATCCTGTCAGGCAGAGGCCAGCCCTTCCTCAGGTCTCTCCTCTTGGTCAACTTTATTCATGAAGCTCAGTGGTAGGGTTTTTATCCCAGGGCATAAATATTTAGAAGGTGACAAATTTTCAGAATAACTTTTAAAAGTTTTGTGTATTTGTAAGCCCTTCTAGAGACCCAGCAGGCAAGCCCCTTTCTCTGTTCTTCACCCACAGTTCCCACCTCACCAGTTCAGCTGTGGCAAGTTCTTCTCTGCCCTAGCCTGGAAGCACCCCTAGGGCAGTAAAGAGAGGCACTCACCTAAGGACAGAGGGAGGCCACTGTGGCAGACTATGTAGAAGTTTCTTGGATACTAAATCAGACCACCAGAGATTGACTGGTTTTCCCCCTGGGGGCCTAAGGCCTCAAACAGGTCTGAGAGAGCAGTGGGCACTTCAGGCCATCGGACCTATCTACACATGGGTGTGGTATTTAATGCAGAGTTGTCACTGCTGGACTGAAAGCTCCTTTAAGACAGGAGTAACGGAAGCCACTTCGGAAGCACTAAGCATCTTCCCAGTCATGCTGAAGCACTTTGTGAGCTTAGGAGCTCATCAGCTTGTCACACAGCGCCTCCTCGATGGTCCAACCCTAACCTAGGAAGCCTGACTCGAGAGTCCAGGGCAACATCTCACCATCCTGCCTCCCTCGCTTGCATTCCTAGCTTCCAACACAGCCTGGGAAGTTTAGCCTCTTGTTCTTTGTTTTTAAATTTTGCTAGAGGGTGCACATGCCTGACAGAGAGAGAGAATGTGAGCAAGCACCCTCCCTCCATGGGGGATGGTCACACCGCAATCTTCCTCCTCTCCTTTCAGGCTTTTGGGTACGATGCACACATGCCCCAGTGTCTAGGAGGTTTATTCTTACTGAACAGATCCTGTATAAATGATGTGTGAGGCAGCTCGCTTTATGGTGATTCGTGAGTACAAGGATGGTCACAGTGGGTGACTAGGACCCTAGCTCACTAAGAGCAAAGTGGAGGATTCCACAGCTGGTTTTCCAAAGTACTCACTCGGTACCTTGATTATCGCAGGCCTCTCACCACCTCCACAGCCACCACTCCTGAGCTGCCCTCTATTTAAAGCTGATGGGTTGAGCGGTGGGCAGGCTAGGGAAGAAAACAGTATGATTTAACCCAAGTCCCCACTACCTTAAATTGCTGGTGCCCTAAAGTCAGTCAGTAGGTAGTCTCTTGACTTAAAGATTTTTAGAGACTAGTTAAAATACAAACTGAGTTACTATGTATCTCTTAAAGAGGATGCAAATGAAAGATGTCAGGATTTGACAGGAGAAAGGAGGAAAGCTCTGGGGCCCTAAGGGGGAAAGAAACCAGAAGGAAACAAACAAGTATCATTTCACCTTCTCTTCAGTGTTGTTTAGAGCTGGGCTGGGGATGAGATCAGAGAAGGCTCATGATGAGGAATACAGAAGACCTACTGAAAAGGAGGGAAGGGAACCAGCAGTTAGCGTAATGGCTATGTTGCTGGATTCTCATGTAGTCTACCGCAGTTCACGTCCCGAACCCGGTGGCTTAAAACTCATGCCGGGTATGCATGTGTGCCCAAGATCCCGAGAGGAGAATGGAGGTGAAGGGATTGCGGTGTGACCATCCCCCCTGGGGGGGGGGTGATTTTTCGCTTTCTGTCTCTATGTCTCTCTCTATCTGGCGAGCGCACATGCCCTGTAGCAAAAATCTCTCAAAAAAATAAAAAAAAAAAAAGGAGGGAAGAGGACCATCAGAGCTACCTTCTGGAGTTCTAAAAACTGTGTTCAGTGCAGAGATGACCGATATGAATGCTGTCTCAGGCAAGTTCTTCTGGGGGGAAAGGGCTGGTTGGCATTTTCTGGCTGGGCTCTTGATAAACTGTAACCAGGTCTGCATACCCCAACCTTCTTCAAAGGATATAACAAAGTTTATATTGGGTCAATGGAAGAGTCACGATGTATTTTGTTTTACCATGCAAAAATACAACATGACTTTTCTGACAGCCCAGTACTTGCCATATGTACTAAATATGGTGGAAACAAAGAGAGATGCCTAAGGGGCCAGATGGTGGTGTGGTGCTAAAGCGCAGAACTGTGAGGCTGATCCACATGGGCGGGTTCCAGGTTCAGGTGTGGAGACCTCCCTGAATATGCGGGGCACACATGTGCCCAGGAACCAGGGGTCGGCTAAAGACTGAGTGTGGATCACAACATAGAGATCCTGTCAGGGGGTGTTGTCTCAAATCAACTTTAAAAAAAGTGAGAGACTTCTAATGTGTTCTTATCTGTAGAAAGTATGAAGCTATAAACCCATAAAACAAATTCAAGACCTCAGCAAGGGTTACTTATGCATCCTCCCTACAGGCTTCAAGTCTGAACTAACAGATACTGGGAGCCCCACAGCTAGATCAGACGGGCACCGGCATTTCCCTCCAGACTTCCCATTGCAGTGTCTGATACTGCCTAGAGGGCGGAACTGTACTTGGGACAAAGTTATCCACCGCTCCTCCAGTTAGGGGGTGAAAGAAAAAAAGAAATGTTAAGACTTGGGGTGGGCGGAGTAGACTATGATGAAGTGGGAAAGACGAATGGCAGTAAGATACTGTGATCACCTGTTAAACAGAAAGTACGAAATCACCTCCTTAACCCCAGGGAGGATGGCCACACCAAAATCCATTCTCCTCCATTCTCTTGTTGTAGGATGGCTTCTGCAATGATATCCAGGTTCTTGGTGTTTCAGACAAGAGTTGAAAGAAGCACGCCAATAGTGAAAGAAAAAGGCGGTTTATTAAGTAAAAGTGAAAGTATACCTCTGAGAGGTAGGAGTGGGCCCGAGTTGACCAAAAGTGGCTCAAAAGGCCACTGTTAGTTCCATTGTAGAATGGAAGGTTATTTATTTATATTTGGAGAGGTGTTTTCTTTAGGGCACTGTGTGCTCACCAGAAAGACAGACACAGACAGCGAGACAGAAAATGAGAAATCACCCCCCCCCCAGGGTGGATGGCCCCCCTGCAACTTCTACTCCATTCTCCTCTCAGGATCTTGGGCCCGCACACATATGCATCCAGCATGAGCTTAAGCCACCAGGTCCGGGACTCAAACCGCGGTCGACTACATGGGAGTCCAGCGACATAGCCATTATGCCAACTGCTGGTCCTCTGTAAGGTTATTTTTAAATTTAGGTTATGCTGGTTGATCACTGGCTGGTGTCACTGATTCTCATCTCACTGGCTCTAACACATGCAGCTGGGCTCACTGTTTCATCCCACTGGCTATATCAAATGTGGCTTCATCAGCTAGACATCCCCCACTGGAAATCTCCTGCCTACATTACCTTGAGCAGGGAATTCTCTGCCCTTACTGATTTTCTTTCTAGACACAGAGGCAGACGCTCTAGCCTCCTCACTCACTTTCATTTCCTAGCTTTCTCTTGCCTCACTCCTCTCAGGATCTTGGGCATACACATAGAGGCAACAGCATGATTATCAAGCCCCCAAGTGTCCATGACTGGAACTGTGCCATGTGAGATCCAGTATCTTAACCTCCACACCACCTGCTGGCCCAGTGATTCTTTTTTTAGATTTTTTTTTTTGGGGGGGAGAGGTTTTCACTATAGGGTGCGTGCGCTCGTCAGACAGACAGAGAGAGACATAGAGACAGAAAGTGAGAAATCACCCCCCGGGGGGATGGTCACGCTGCAATCCCTTCTCCTCCATTCTCCTCTCGAGATCTTGGGCACACACCGCCTGGTGTGAGTTTTAAGCCACCGGGTCTGGGACGCGAACCGTGGTCGACTACGCGGGAGTCCAACGACACAGCCATTACGCTGATTCTTTTAACAAGTACCGAGGGCACTCGCAAGGACAGAGACAGGCGCTGCTTTAAGGTCTGACTAGGTGGTGAGATAGAAGGCCTCCCCCATTACCCAGAAGCCCTGCCATCCTCCTCTCACTCCATATGATCGGTATCTTCCTACACTCAAGGCAGAGAATCAGTGACACAGTTAAACAGGGCTGAACAAACCTTTTAGTCCAATATGACCCATCAGTGCAGAAAATCTTGGGCAATATTCCCACTTAAATAGAGGCATCATGAAATGGCAAGTGCTCTGGAATCTGGCAGATGAAAATCTGAATCTGAGCTCTACCATTCTCCCTATAATGTATGTAAACTCTTAGGTAAACCTGGCTCCTGAGGGAACACCATAAATTAGTTTCTATCTCCTTTCTGTACCTGACCTGAAATTCCCCTCCTGTAAAAGTCTCTGTTTTGTCCCCGAGGCAACACCCGTCTAACCTCTTGTTTACAGGAGTCTTTCAAATACTTGCAGATAGAGGTCATGTGCCTGCTCAGTCTTGCCTGATTTGTACTAAACATCCCCAGTACTTCAACCATGACTTATTTCCTGACTCTTTACCAGGGAAAGTCACTCTCCTTAAGTTAACTTCAGGCCATCTGAATGAAGACCTGGAGGGAGTCACCCACGTCGTGCCAGGTCCTTGGGGGTGGGTGGGGGGTGGGGATCTGGACCCCAAACCAGAGACCAGCACAGCCCAGACTTCTTATAGAGCTTGCCCCCAAGCAGCAGCTGTGGGGTTGTCACTTGAGGTTCCACAGCTCTCAACCATGGAAAGGCATCTCCTCTCAGGTGCTTCAGGAGCGGATCACACAAACATCATATAGAACAGAATGTCGCATCCACGGGCAGCGGGTCTGGCACATCTGTCCTCCCAAGCAGTTACTTACTTTAAAATCAAAAATAAAAACGCCCTGTGCTCTTAAGTACTCGCCCAAGATCAAGACTATTTTTTAACCCGCCCTGTATGTTTTCCTCTCCTGCAGCTTGCACTCCCGCTCTGGCTCCACCCAACTCCGGGATTGGGTACACCACCTGCCCAACCTATTTCTTCTAAGTATTTACACAACACAACCGCTCCCAAAGCTTCTTGGAAAACGCCTGCAGCCAGGAAATCACCAGCAGACCGCAGGGGGCAGACAGGCGCACCTCGGAAGTCTCTGCGCCCCGCGGGGGCCACGCAGCGCTCACACCTTTTAGTCCAATATGACCCATCAGTGCAGAAAATCTTGGGCAATATTCCCACTTAAATAGAGGCATCATGAAATGGCAAGTGCTCTGGAATCTGGCAGATGAAAATCTGAATCTGAGCTCTACCATTCTCCCTATAATGTATGTAAACTCTTAGGTAAACCTGGCTCCTGAGGGAACACCATAAATTAGTTTCTATCTCCTTTCTGTACCTGACCTGAAATTCCCCTCCTGTAAAAGTCTCTGTTTTGTCCCCGAGGCAACACCCGTCTAACCTCTTGTTTACAGGAGTCTTTCAAATACTTGCAGATAGAGGTCATGTGCCTGCTCAGTCTTGCCTGATTTGTACTAAACATCCCCAGTACTTCAACCATGACTTATTTCCTGACTCTTTACCAGGGAAAGTCACTCTCCTTAAGTTAACTTCAGGCCATCTGAATGAAGACCTGGAGGGAGTCACCCACGTCGTGCCAGGTCCTTGGGGGTGGGTGGGGGGTGGGGATCTGGACCCCAAACCAGAGACTGGCACAGCCCAGACTTCTTATAGAGCTTGCCCCCAAGCAGCAGCTGTGGGGTTGTCACTTGAGGTTCCACAGCTCTCAACCATGGAAAGGCATCTCCTCTCAGGTGCTTCAGGAGCGGATCACACAAACATCATATAGAACAGAATGTCGCATCCACGGGCAGCGGGTCTGGCACATCTGTCCTCCCAAGCAGTTACTTACTTTAAAATCAAAAATAAAAACGCCCTGTGCTCTTAAGTACTCGCCCAAGATCAAGACTATTTTTTAACCCGCCCTGTATGTTTTCCTCTCCTGCAGCTTGCACTCCCGCTCTGGCTCCACCCAACTCCGGGATTGGGTACACCACCTGCCCAACCTATTTCTTCTAAGTATTTACACAACACAACCGCTCCCAAAGCTTCTTGGAAAACGCCTGCAGCCAGGAAATCACCAGCAGACTGCATGGGGCAGACAGG
>NW_006159757.1:8097047-8118357 GCF_000334495.1 Tupaia belangeri chinensis
CCAGCCAGCGTGGCCCGCCTGACTTCCACTCGTACTTGAGATGCGCCGGGACCGAGGAAACCGCGGGCTGCGGGAGACGCCGCGCTGCCTCCAGAGCTGGGCTCCAGGCGCCTTCCCGTTCTTCCGGCCAGGTGCCCTGCCCTAGCCCTTCCTGTCTCGCATACGTCCTGTCCCGAAGCGCCTGGCCCCAGGATGTATCATAGGATTGACGTGTTGGCATTCAGTCTATATAGGGTGGTGTTTTTTTCTCCTTTGCCTTAAAACTTTTTTCGAAAAAGTAATACGCATTCGTCGCATGATGATTGGAAAAAATAAAAAGGAACGTAAGAGCCAGCCAGGTGGGTGGTCATTAGGATGGCTGGATCCCTTAACGCCTACAATGTGGTTTGGTTCCAGGACCTGCAGCTTTTCGGCCTGGGTGTGTGTGTGTGTCCCCCAAATCCAAGAAGTGAACGGAGGATCAGGGATTGCAGAGTGGTCATACTCCTATCGGGATTGGAGTGCTTCCTTACTCCTCGCCTCCATCTCCAATACTGCCCCTCCATGAGCAAACAAATCCCACAGCAAAAAAAAGGAACATAGACTATTCCAAATGGTAGTTCCTTCCAGACTCTCCCGTCTACGCAGAGATTTCTCTCTCTCTCTCTCTCTCTCTCTCTCTCTCTTTTTTTGGAAGAGGTTTTCGCTATAGGGTGTGTGCCCTCTCCAGAAAGAAAGAGACAGAGAAACTGGAAGCGAGAAATCACACACACACGCACACCCCGGGAAGATGGCCATGCTGCAATCCCTTCTCCATTCTCCTCTCCGGATCTTGGGCATTCATGCACATGCGTCAGGCATGAGTTTAACCACCAGGTCTGGGACTCCAACCTCCATCGACCACATGGGAGTCTGGAGACATAGCTATTATGCCAACTGCTGGTCCCTACACAGATATTTCTCAGGAAATTGGTATTTGCCCTCACCTCTACATGGAATGTATTATTTTCTACTCAGTAAAAAATGAGGGATCAGATACTATAATAAGAAACTTTATTTTTCTAATTAACACAGCCAGGAGCAAAGGAGAGTCAAGATGAAGACAGCGTTCCTGGGAAAAACAAAAAGCGAAGGAAGATGTGGAATAGGGGAAGGAGAGGAAGAATTCTGTGATGTTGGACAAACAAGAGAGACTAACAATGAATTCTGGATTCCAGAAACTGTTTCCTGGGCTGGCCCTTGCCTGGTGGTTGAGGAAGTCAGATCCCACATGGTTGACCACAGCACAAATCCCATCCCAGGGCTTGAATCAGGCGTGTATGCATGCCTCAAATTCCAGTAGTGGAGAAGGGACTGTAGTGTGATCATGCCCATAGTTGGGGAAGGGGTGCTTTCTCCCTCTTTCTGTCTCAGGCATCCTCTGGCAATTAAAAAATGTTTCCTAGCTCTGTCCATCCAAAGGTCCTAGAAACAATGATGCCCCAGCAGTAAAGAAGCACATTAAATCCCAGATCCTGGCCTCTACCATTCTCAGCTAAAAGAGGCCAAGGCTCCTCAGGGGAGTTGGCTGATCCGAAGGCTGCAACGGAAGTACCAGATAAGCCTGGCTGTGCCAGGAAGTGCTCAAAAGTGGGGATGTGTTGAAAGGACACAGCAGCCACCTTGAAAAGGCCTTCAGCCAAACTTGGAATGGTTTCAGCATCGAAGGACAACCATGCTGAAATATGTAGGGATGAAGTGCCAGGGTGCCTGCAACTATAATAATACATATTAATAATTCTATATGGAGAAAAGAAACTTGGCAGGATGTGAGTTCGGTGAACACAAGTTCTATAGGTGTTTAATAGGGAAAGGCAGCTCCTCTTCGCGTCAGAGACCAACGAACGCCACTGCCACGAAGCTGGTGGCACGGGAGCAGGGAAAGGACATGAGCGGCCAGGTCCCAGCCTCAGCTGTTCTTTCCTGTTCATGCATCTGCCTTTATAAAATCTGTAGAAATCTTTGTCTTTCTGCTTATCCAGAAAGTGGAGACAAAAGCCTTGTTCTCCTAGGCCGAAGGCTGAAAACCAGCAGCCATCTCTGGAGAACAATGAGTTCTTTGTATAGAAAGTGGCCTTGCCTGTACCCTCATAAGTGGTGGGTTGAGGACACAGAGAAGAAAGAAACGGGAAGAGATGAGGGCCATCAACTGGGCGTCAGAGAAGGCCTCTCTGAAGAGTGAGGGACCAGCTAACGATTTGCAGGAAATGGCAGGCAGAGCTTTGAGGAAAGAAGACTCCAGTTAGGGCGAACTTACCAAAGACAAGGCTGGCGTGTCTGAGAAACAGAAGGATGAGGCAGAATGAATCAGGGAACAGAAGGAGAAGAAGCTGGCTAGAAGTTACCCGGTTTTTCTTTTTCTTTCTTTTTTCTTTTCTTTTTTTTTTTTGAGAGTTTTTTGCTATAGGGCATGTGCACTCGCCAGAAAGAGAGAGACAGACAGAAAGTGAGAAATCAACCCCCCAGGGGGGATGGCCACACCACAATCCCTTCTTCTCCATTCTCCTCTCAGGATCTTGGACACACATGCACATGCACCTGGCATGAGTTTAAACCACCGGGTCTGGAACTTGAACTGCAGTCAATTACGTGGGAGTCCAGTGACATAGCCATTACGCTAACTGCTCGTCCCCTTTATCTTTTTTTTTTTAAAGGGAGGTTTTGTTGCTATAGGTCATGTGTGCTTTCCGTAGAGACAGAGACAGATCGAAAGTGAAAAATCACCCCGTGGGGATGGCCATGCCACAATCCCTTCTCCTCTAGTTTCCTCTTGGGATTTTGGGCACACATACACACACACACCCGGCATGAGCTTTAAGCCGCTGGATCTAGGACTTGAACTGTGGTCCACTACATAAGAGTCCAGTGACATAATCATTATGCTGTTTGCTGATCCCAGTTACGCAGTTTTTCTATCACAGTGCCGCTAGCAACATTACTGCATGAACATCAATTTTTTGTGACATACCTAGGAATGATACTGCTAGTTTCAGAACACATGAGTTTCAACTTTACAAGATAATGCCAAACTGTCTCTGAGGCACTTCTACCAATTTATACTCCCACCAGCAATGTAGAAGGGACCCTTTTGATCGACATCTTCTGCAACAAAAACTATCAGACTTTTTTTTTCTTTTTTTTGGAGAGGTTTTTGTTATAGGGCGTGTGCGCTCGCCAGACAGACAGAGACAGAGTGATAGAAAGCGAGAAATCACCCCCCAGGAGGGATGGCCACGCCGCAATCCCTTCTCCTCCATTTTCCTCTCGGGATCTTGGGCACGCACGCACAGGAGCCCGGTGTGAGTTTAAGCCGCTGGGTCTGGGACTTGAACTGTGGTCAACTACATGGGAGTCCAGCAACATAGCCATTACGCTAACTGCTGGTCCCCAGACTTCTTCGCAAATAAGGGTAACATGTCTCCAGCTGTGGTCTCACTCTGCATTTATCTGATGACTAAGGAGGTTAAATTTGTTACAAGCTGCCCATTTCTTAAAAGCCTTACCAGCCATTCAGTTCTTTCTAATAGAAACAGAAAAGAGCATAGTCAAGGAGAAACGAAGGACCATTTCCCACACAGTAAAGTTGGTTCCCCTGTAACGTGTTTTTGTTTGTTCTTTTTTTAAATTTGCCAGAGAGCAAGACAAAGAGAAAGGACCCCCCAATAGGGCTTGGTCATGCCATAATTTCTTCTTCATCTCTCCTTTCTATAAGGATTTGGGGCATGCATGCACACACCCAGAATAGTCTTCAGTACACCCTGGCTGAGATTTGAACTGCACAGTAAACCCTGTGGATCCAGCTGCCTTACATCTGACCAGGTCACAGGCTGTCCCAGTTCTCCTGTAATGTGCATTAGGATTCACTGTTATGCCGTATAGTGCTTATTGGCATTTATTCCAAAGTGAACTTTTTAACGTTTGATAACATTAAGAAATCCATTTCCTGTAAAGTAGTAATGACAATAGGACCTTTGGTTTCATTCAAATGATTTTAAATGAAAATACTTTTATATAATCCCAGATTTGAACAAAACATAATATCAGCTGGAAGTGGACTCTCTTTGTCATCCTCCAGGTATACCTAGGCTTCGGGAAATGACATAACATCAGCAAACGTGATTCTTGGTAGAGTGTGTGCTGACTCATTTTCATATAAAGGAATGACATTCAGGTTTTAGGTTTTTTTTCTTTTTTCTTTTTTTGTTTTTGTTTTTTTTTGGAGAGGTTTTTGCTATGGGCATGTGCGCTCGCCAGACAGACAGAGACATAGAGACAGAAAGCGAGAAATCACCCCCCAGGGGGGATGGTCACGCTGCAATCCCTTCTCCTCCATTCTCCTCTCGGGATCTTGGGCACGCACGCACACGTGCCCGGCGTGAGTTTTAAGCCACCGGATCCAGGACACGAACCGTGGTCGACTACGCGGGAGTCCAGCGACATAGCCATTACGCTAACTGCTGGTTCCTTTTTTTTTCTTTTTTTGAACAGGGCTTTCCTATAGGGTGCGTGCACTCGCCAGAAAGACAAAGAGACACAGAGAGATAGAAAGCGAGAAATCATCCCCCAGGGGGGATGGCCATGCCGCAATCCCTTCTCCTCCGTTCTCCTCTCAGGATCTTGGGCACGCACGCACACGTGCCCGGCGTGAGTTTTAAGCCACTGGGTCTGGGACACGAACCGCAGTTGACTATGTAGGAGTCTAGCGACATAGCCATTACGCTAACTGCTGGTCCCAGGTTTTAGATTTTTCATAAAGAAACCAGACAATTTGGAGATTGGGATTTCTTTGCTATTATTATGAGGCAGCAAAATGATAAGATATTTGTTGTGGGGCCAGCCGGTGATGTGGTGGGTCTGCATGGCTAACTTTACAGTTCAAGTCCCAGATCTGGCAGTTTAAGAAATTTGTTGGGTGTATGAGCATGCATGCCCCAAAATCCTGAGAGCAGAATGGAGGAGAAAGGATTGCAGAGTGGCCAGGCCCGCTGGAGGATGATTTCTCACTTGCCCCACCTTTATCTCTCCCCAGCAAGCACATGTGCCCTATAGAAAAACTAACTAACAATAATAAATTGTTTTGATTTTTTTAATAAGTGTGCTTGGCAAAATAGCTTTAAAAGATATCTTCCATAATTTAAGCCTATAGCCAGGGTCATAAAACTAACTTGGGGACCAGCATAGGATTGGACTCCCATGTAGCTGACCACAGTTTGAGACCTGGACCTGGGCATAAAACTTACACCAGGCATGTATGTGTGTATGCTCAAAATCTCAAGAGGAGAATGGAAGAGAAGGGACTGTGGCATGATTTCTTACTTTCTGCCTCTCTTCTCTCTCTCTCTCTTCTCTCTCTCCCTCTCTCTCTCTCTCTCTCTCATCTCCTGGGTGAGCGCACATGCAATACAGAAAAATCTCTGAAAAAAAAGAAAAAAAGAAAAGAAACTAATTTGTACTGTTTTTGTGTTCAGGCACTCATGAGAATTTTGAACCTGCTTCTCTTAAAATGAGCCCACCATGCTGTCATCAGGCCTACGGTAGAAGGGTTAGCTGGAGGCACGGGTGACTAACCATTCTGTTTACCTAGGACTGTGGAATTTGCTGGGACTTGTGATTTCAATGCTAAAAGCAGGGAAATCCGGGGTGAATCACCTGATTTGGAGGCTAAGTTAGCTCCAGTCAGCTGGTGGCCGGGCTAAGTCTGTTTAGGAAGGCTTCCTGGAGTGGGCGTTACCCTTGCCCCTTACAATGGTGCCCTTCACAGTTTATGAAACTGGAGCAAAGGACAGAAATTTAATTAGAAAGCAAGTACTACTTACACAGAAACTTTGGGAAAGTGAAGAACCTAGTAAGCACTTCCCCCTCAGCTAGGGAAGGTATTATGCTCAGTGCTCATAAGTAAGTCATATGGAAACTTTAGGAATTGTTTTCTTTTTTGTTTTTTAATTGCCAGAGGGCACATGAGCTTGCCAGAGAAAGAGAGAGAAAAGACTCCCCAATGGGGTATGGTCACACCACAATCCCTTTTCCTCAATTTCTTTATCCCGTAAAAATTTGGAGCATGCGTGTACACACTTCTGTGTTTTTCAAGCCACCAAGACTAGGATTTAAACCATGGTCAACCACATGGGATCTGCTTCTAGGGCACAGCACTTACCCACTGCACTAACAGGTTGGCCCTAGGATTTCTTTCTTTTCTTCTCCGTTTTTTTAATGTGCTATAAGGTGTGTATGCTCACCAGAGACGGAGGGAAGCATTCCTGAGGAGGGATGATCACACTGCAACCGCCTCTCCTCCAGTCTCCTCTCAAGCTTTTGGGCACACACACACACACACACACACAAGTGGCTGGTTTCTTTTTGTTTGTTTCGTCTTATTTAGTTTTAGAGTGATTTTTGCTATAAGGGGCGTGCACTCGCCAGAGAGACAAGGAAAGACAGGAAGACAGAAAGTGGGAAATTACTCCCCAGGAGGGATGGTCACACCGCAATCCCTTCTCCTCCGCTCTCCTCTTGGGAGTTTGGGCACGCACGCACATGTGCCTGGCATAAGATTAAGCTGCTGGATCCAGGACTGAAACTGGGGTTGATTACGTGGGAGTCCATCATTGTAACCATCATGCCATCTATTGGTCCCTAACTGGGATGTTTTTTAAGCTGTCAGGTTCAGGATTCAAACCAAACCATGCAATCAGCCATATGAGATCCAGCTACCTTAACCATTGTGTCATCTGGTTGGCCCAACCCTAGGAATTTTATATGTGGTAATGATCATCAGCCCTGATTTTGAAAGCCAGTTTCAGCTTAATTCTTATCTGGTGATTGACCCAGAGCACAACAGATCTTTTTGGAAGGCTGCTTGCTGAGTTCCAATCCTTTTGAACCATGGACAGAAGCTGAACTGTTGCTCAGGAAGCTCACAGTGACCTCAAACAGGCTGCTCAAGATATCCACAAAGACTGGGCCTGGAAAAAGTGCTCTTCTAGCCACCAGCCCCACTCAGCTCCTTGCAACCCACCACCTCAACTGTCTTGTGCAGCTGGCTCTCATCATCTCTATAGAGCAGATCGGGAGATCAGAATGATCATGATTAGCTTTAGAATGATCATGATTCACTTTCTCTCATCCCACATCTAATCCATCATCAAATCCTGCTGTCTCTATTTCCTAAATATACTCAGGATCCATCCACCTCCAGCACCTCCCTCGGTACCTCTCTGATCTAACCCACCATCACCACTCACTACACAATGCCCAGAAACTCTTGCCTGGTCGCCCTGCTTCACCCCCATCACCACTCTACCATCCGTTCTCAGACAGCGATTGCATAGTATGTACATATTCATTTTTTTAATGAGCAAAAGAGAGACAGGTAGTCAGAGAGACAGCACTCTCAACAGGGTCTTGGTGCCACCCTCAACCTCAGCCTACCCCAGATCATAGGCATACACGTGCCTGGCTCACTCCAGGAGGTGTCCAGACATGAACTGGGAACCTTCCTACATAGGGCTGCCTTGCAGAGCATCTCATTTTACCAATGTACCACAATCTGGTCCCCGTAGACATGTTGAATAGCCTCAAGTTAACTCCTGACACACTTTCACTCAACCTTGAAGGGCTTCACATCTCACACTGCGTCAGAGGCAAAGGCCTTACATGTCTGATGAAGACGCGCATGACCCGCTGCTACTTTCCTAAGCCCGCATGCATGGGCTCCCACGCTCACTCTGCACAGGTACCTTGCATGCTCCCGCTGCAGGGCCTTCGTCTCTCACTTCTCCACCTGGAACACTCTCCTAACTGTCACAGCTGTCTTCTTTCTTCCTTCATTCTCTCCCCAAATGCCACCTGGAAGCGACCATCCTGTTTACAACAGCTTGGTCTGCCTCCTCCTCTGCTCTGTTTTTCTCAGCATTTACATCCATGGGACATACTCGGTGTCTACCTACTCATCTGTTTACTTCTGTACTCCCCTACCCCCCAACCAGGAGAATATAAGCTCCACAGGCAGAGTTTTGTCTGATTTGTCCCCTGAATTGTCCTCGGCCTGGCTTACCAGGCATTCGGTCAATATTTGCTGAAAGATTAAAAGACTAACGGAAGTAGCTCAGTGACGTCACAGACTAGGTGAGTGCCAGCAGGAAAAGGCAGTCGGTGTGGCTTCCTATTGTGTTTCTTGCTTTTTCTACTATTTTTCCTCAGCTTCTGGATTGATAGCCCTGCCTTGACTAGTGTAACGAAATTCCAGAGAAACTTGGCACTCGCAGATGGCTAGTGTGGTGACTCTCACCCTTTTATCCAGATCCAGGTCTTCCTCCCTGAGCTGCCAGGCTCAGCAGCCTCCAGGGAAGGCCAAATGCCCCCACAGTGGTGCTGGCCAGAGAAACCACTGGGACCACCCAGGACTTGCTGCGGGACCTACATCACACCCAGACCCCAGGTGTGCCAAGCTAGGAAGTGAAGGCTGTAGCTCCCCAGCTGCTGCAGTGTGAGCTGATGCACAGAACAGCAGTTTCAAGATTGTGAGCTACAGCCCTTTAGTGGCCTTGAAATCAACTTACTGAAACAAAACCAAAATCTTTTTAGATGAAGTGAAATAGACTAGAAAATATCAGAATGAACAGTATGCTCTAAGGGTAAGTATTGTTTTATGAGACTTTTTGTCCAAGCATTAAGCCAGAACAATTCAATCTGAATTTCTAGAGCACTGGGCTTTTTTAAAAAGCTCCTCAGAGTTAACTCTAATGCACAGCCAGGCACAAGAGTTGTAGGAGTCTAGTTTTGTCCTTCAGAGAAGTGATGCTTCTGTGTCTGTTCCTCTAAACCAGCATCTGACTGCCAGTCCTATAGTCACACAACCACGGTGCAGAGGGCCAGCCTGTCCCGAGCCTGCATCAAATGTTTTTTTCTCATGCCCAGCCCGGATCTCTCTTTTTCTCTTCCTATTTCCAAGTCACATTTCCTTTGAGCACTTTGCCAAGTTCCTGCTTGCTGCCCACAGAATGATTAGACCTTTTTCTGCTCCTGTGACTAGACACACTTCTAGAATGACTAAAGAAGCCCCGGGGAGGAGACCTCCAGAATCTCATTCCCAGGGACTTCTTTTGTCATCCTAGAAGCGTGTCCAGACAGTGAAAGCACCAAATCAATTCGATCTCAAGAGAGAGCACAGTTGTCACTTCAAAAGCACTAGTCATACCTCAGTGTCTGCACTTTAGGGGATAGCGCCAAAGCAAAGACCTGTTACCTCTGGGAAGACCAAGGACAATGCATGAAGGAGGCCCTCCCCAAGACATTGATCATGAAAATATAGGCCCGAGGGAGTATGCTTGCTGAACTGCTATGTCAGGATGGATTCAGGAGCAACAGGCTGCCCTCAAAGTGGCAAGACAACCATGAGACCCTTCTGTTCCTCAAATATACCGTGGCTGCTTTGACTGGGACTTGGGACATTCCCAAAGTCAGACCTCCTGGCTCAGACTCGGGACACAGACACAGCCAGAAGCCATACATGCTGTTGCAGGGGTGACAGGAAGGGGGATAGTGTTGTATAATTTGAGAATGTTCCTGCTTTGTCTCCTCTCACTGTTGTTCTCCTCCACTGTCCTAATCAAGGAATCTTGGATCTATTCTCTCCTCTGCAGGTCATGAAATGCCAAGCTATTTTCGTGTTCTTCTCTATAATTGTTTGCATCTTCCAAGTTACCTACCATTGAAGATCTAAAGAAAACACTAATTTTCAGAATAAATTAACTAAGTCCCTCCTCCAACCACCTGTACAAGTGCATAGTCATTCTTCCCTGAAATATGGCAGGAAGGACCCACTGGCTGATGACTTCAGGCTCTGGAAAGACTGACAAGGGTTCTTTGCCCTGAAGTTACCTGCAGGAATCACAGACCTGTAATTGGGACAGCCTGACATTATAGAGAAGAGTTCCAGACTAGCTTGGGAAGAAAGGTGAAATGCAGGTCCACAGAACTTGATTCTCAACACTGATGGCCTCTTTGTACAGATTGCATCCTCAAGTCAAAGCCAAAAGAGCATGCGGACCACACATTATAGGGTCGTGACCTCCTCAAAGGCCACATTCCTGAAAACTTAGACCCTGTCCTAGAAATGCTGTGAGATACCAGGCCAGGGTGCCCAGGGCAAAGTCTTTGGAGGTCAACGGTGCAGATGGAATTCCTTCTGCCTCCTTCAGCCAACTTAGCCATGAAGCTTGAGAGGCTAGTCTCCATGTATGTGGCAAGCACTCAAGTGACTGGGAAGCATCTGTCTCAGAATTAGAGCAGGAGGGAAACTTAGCTCACCTCCTCTTTTGACAGATGGGTAAACTGAGCCCAAGTGATCTTCAGTGGCTCTTGAGAATGGCCCAGCTGGTGCTAGAAGCAGTAGGAATCTCAGGGCTTAACTCTCCAGCTCCCCAGCCATCATTTTCTCCAAAACTCTATGGCATCTGCGTACACATTCCTGACTTCCCCATGCTTCACTCAGCCTCCCGCATCATGACCTGCACTAGCTGAATAGTTTCCAGAACTGTCTCTCAGCAGCAAGTGATTAATGCATACCTATGGAATGACCTGCAAACATGACTTGTGGAATGAATGAGTGAGTCGTCTCCGTGTAGTCACCTGGAGCCCTTATATGGGTGCTAGAAGATGGCAGATGTTATAGAAAGATACTCGCAGGCCCTCGGACCACAGCTTCTTTGGAACAGCAGAGATGGGCAGACCTCACCTGCTCACCTCTCCCCATTGCTATGCCCCTGCCCCTGCCCTACCTGTGCTTCTTGTATGGCTTTAGTGACTTCTTTCCCATGTTCATTTATTCAGCTTTATCTACATATAAATACTGGGAGGGACGAGAAGACATAATGTGACTGATCTCTCGGCAACAAGGGCAAGCAGGGAGATGCTGAGGTTCTGGGAAGATCTCATATCTCTGAGGGTGCTGGGCCAAGACGAAGACCATGCTTTGCCCTGGAAAATTCCAGTGGCTTGGGAAGCTAAAGGAGGGACTCATAGTTCAGTGCAGCGACTAGAGGAATGCTGTGTAGCTCTCTATAAGAAGGATCCCTACTAAATAAGCACCCTGGGTCAGACAGCGATGCTTCTGCTTACAGCCCCAGGAGTTGTAATTGCTGTTGTTGTTGTTTAGAACTTGATATTTCCCCAAGAAAAGTATGGAAATGGTGACTATAGCAAAATCAGAAATATGTTCATCTTTCTTACACTTATGACTTGGCATTGTCTTTTACCTAAATTATGTGTCAGGGGATGGCCATCCTATTTTCCATGTTGTGGGCTTCTAACAATCTTAATTTGGCTCTGCAACTACCCATTCCAAAAGGAAACCGTTTTCAGCAGATTAACCAAGTACAAGAATGTATGAAGACTTAAAACTGTTAGGTCCAATGTATGCATGAGATACAAACACTAACTCAAATATTGATAGTTCACCAATTTGCCATGCAGGAGCCCAGCCTCAGTGGTGCGGGCAGCAGAACACTGATCTACAGTGCTGGAAGCCACATGGCTAACAGTGGGTTTGAGTCTTAGGGCAGCCTGAAATATTCAGAGCACCCAAGATCCTAACTTGCTGGAGGGTATGAGGAAAGGGATTGTGGTGTGATGAAACTCTGTCAAGGGTTTCTGCCTCTCTCTCTCTCTCTTTCTCACACACATACACACACACACACACACACTCACATGCTCTCTCATGGAAGACAAAACAAAAAATTACCATGCAGGAAGCATTCTGAGAACAAATGAATGTTGCACTCTGGCTCTGGGACAGAATATGCCTGCAATGGCCACCATGTGCACAGAGTAGATAGAAAGGCGTCAGAGAAGAGGTGGACTGGAGAAGGGCCTGAGGAATAGTCAGAAATGCATACGTGCATGTGCATGTGTGTGTGCAATTGTAATGAGAATAGCATGGTAGGCAGGACAGGGAGGCTAGGTCTGAGAAGGGAAGCCACAGGTTACACAGCACACACAAAGGAGGTCCTTGGACATGAGAAACACACCTGATCACAGCAGAACACGCACTTTCAGGAGGAATGGGTAAATGTTACAAGGACACAGCTAAATGACAAAGTGCCCAGAAAGACTGTCAGCAGAGTTCACGTGATAACTTGCAGAGAGGAAGCCTAGAGAAAGTGCCGCAGCACCCTCCCCCTGCCCCGGCTAAGAAGGTACCTATCATCTATACCACTTGTACCTCACGCTGAGTATAGGTGACATGGTTTAATTCTAGCCACCACCTGGCATTGCACCCACACTATGTGGTTTCTGCTTGACACATGCCATCCCAACCTGGTCCATGTTTGAAACGCAGAACATCAAGGTCTAAGTCCCTCTGGCTCAGTTCCAGCCAATGCCTTGACATCAACTCAGCCAACCCAGCCTGTGTGGCAGTCCAGCTAAGTCCACATTACTTTCAGTCCAGAATCACGTCTTTAGTTGAGGTCTTCTTACTGAACACTGCTCTGCATTCCCTTCCTGGTACTTGCTGGGGAGCACAGGAAGTGAGTTCCAGGAGAGGACTCAGGTGTGTCTATTCTCCTAGCATCTGGCAGTGCTAGCACTCAGCAAGTGATCACCCTAGAGACTGAATGAATGGCAAAGCACAAAGTTACTCAGTTCTGCCCTGCTCTAATTATATTCAGTGGATATCAGTTAGTTCTTCCCATATGCGAAGCTCAGGCCCAGCACCTAAGATCTTTGGCTCATTATCTGTGTCCCATCAGATCCACTTGCCACCAAGGCAAAAGCACCCAGCTCTGCATCCAAGTAGGCTGACCTGTAGGGAGGACACCAGGTCCCCTGGCCCTCTGGCTGCCAATGCCATGAGAACTGAGGGAGGGACAGAAGGAGGTGTTGATTCTCCCAGCTCCCTCTCTGCTAGCTGTAGGCTGCCTACATCCTTGAGGGAGGCCCAGCTCTTGTCAGGAGACCATCTGTAGTAACCTCTCTGTCCCTCAACATCTAGGCCAAGGGGTGGTAAAGCCCAGGGTTCCTCACTATCCCTGTGGTTTTCCTATACCTTATCAAGACTTTCGTAATAGTCCCTTTATTAAGCTCTTCTCAATTGCCCACTCCAAGCATGCCATGTGTTTCTTGCCAGGCCCCTCTCTGCTCTCCGTTGGAGATGCCAAAGTCATCTGCCTGTGAGGACACAGAAACCCAGCATGGAAGGGGAGTAGCAGCTGGCTTTTCTAGGTTTGTAGCCCACTGAGGAAACCTCTCCATCTGGCTTCTTAGGGTTTGGGAGAAGACAACAGTGTTTTCATTTCCTTTTTTGCTTTTTGCTTTGCTTTGCTATAGGGCGTGTGTATGCTCACCAGGGACAGAGAGAGAGGGAAAGTGAGAAAGCACCCCCCCCCCAGGGACCACAGTCCCTTCTCCTCCATTCTCCTCTTGTGATTTTGGGCATGCAAGCACATACTCCTAGCATGTTTTTCAAGCCACCAGATCCAGGATTCAAACCACACAGTCGGCCATGTGGGATCCAGCCACCTTAACCTCCATGCTTTCTGCTGACCTTATTTCCTACTTTTTTAAAGAATTATTTATTTAATTTTATTGATTCATTCATTTATTTTAATTTGACCAGACATACACACACACAGAGAGAGAGAGAGAGAGAGAGAGAGAGAGAGAAAGCCACCAGGTCCAGGACTCAAACAGTGATTGGCCATGTGGGAGTATCCAGTGCCTTTAACCACCACGCCACCTGCTGGTCCCCCTATTTCCTATTTGTAAAATTATTTTTTGAATAATTAATACATTCAAATGGCTCAAAAAAAATTAAACCCAAAAAAGCAATAAAAAGTCTGTGCATGGTTCTCTCTCCTCTCTGAGCAGTGCAGGGACAGGGTGCTGTGCTCCGCCTCGTAGGTGGACCTTGTCACCTCAGGGCAGCTCTAGATGATGGTTCACTATGCCCTGATCCCCCGTCACTCCCATTTGCTGTGCTTACATCTAAATGAGAGCTTCTAACTCCATCAAGTCTGGCTTGTACTGAAGCTTCCCAAACATTTACACTGCACTTATTCCAAACAAGAACTATTTTTTATATCCCAGGGCCTTCAGGAAGTAGCATCCATAGAATGGCATGATAACATTGGCCTCTACATGCAATGGTGTCTCTGCAGATTAAAACAAGAAAGTCCAAAGCTTAACTCAGTTGGCAGTTTGCAAATGTTTTCTCCTGTGTCACCTACTAATGCACTGAAAATGTACTGTCATAAAATAAAATCTTCACAGGCAGAAAATAATCTTGCAGCCCAGTTATTTAATGTCTTGCTGCATACAACAACTCCCTGAGCACCATGAGTGGTAAGCAGATAACTTTGCCTTCCAGGACTTCACCAACCAGAAACCACGAGGGCACCGTGGGCAGAAGCCGTGGACCGAGAGACAGATGGCTGTTCACACTGCACTTAATGAGGCAGTGTGGAGAACGGAGCCTCGCGATGACTCAGAGAGACAAGGTAGCTGTTACACATGGAGTGATGGAGACACTAAGGACAGCGCCCATGGGACTAACCAGCACCAGCTGACCAAGGCCCAGACAGAACTCATCACCCCTGCTCTTCACTATCACCTTCCTAATTGCCACCCTCCTCGTTCCCCTATCCCCAGTAGGGCAGGGAGTGTCAGCCATACCCCTTCATCTCCAGGGCCTTATCATTGTCCCTTAACAACCTGTGTTGAAGGGACGAAGGCCAACGCAGCTTCTGGGTTCCCAGCAACCATATCTCTAGCCTGACAATTCATCTGAGAGAAGAATTATGAATTATGAGAGGAGTGAAGACAGAGCCAAGAAAGGGATGGGGGAGGGCAGTGAGCAGAGAGCAACAGCACAGTGCCAAGTACTAGGGAGGCCAGGCTACCTTGCTGGGTACTCACCATCAATATTCCCAGGCAAGGTGAGGGAGATTCTGTTCCGGAGTGACAAATGCTCACCAGGTCCCAAGCCTCCCATGGCACAAACAGTAAACATGAGAGCCACACAGCTCTGGTTTGGAAGTGAAATAGAGTCCCCTACTCCCCACTCTTCCGCAGCCCCCACTTCTGTCCCTCAGATCTGCCCTGAGGCTGATCCAGAGGTCTAGCCAGCTCTATCAGTCACTGGCCTCCGTGGCCCTGCCTGCAAAATGAGAACAAATATGCATTTCGGGGGCAGAGGCTGTGGCAGCACCTGGGCCTTTCTGGCAGTCCTTGTGCACCAGGTGCGGCGAAGGCCAAGGTGAACAGGCTGAGATGCAAGAGGCGCGCAGAGGGCAGTGCCTCCAGATACGGGGGAGGGTGGGAGGTGGGGGTGGGGGGGAGACCGCATTGCTGCTCAGTCCTCCCAGGGCCACCCTAGTCATGTGCTCATTTCGCAGAAGAGGAAACTGAGGCTGTGGAGATAAATGACTTCCTCTGGGCAAGAGGGCTGGAAAAACCAGCGATCTGTCTTTCTCCGCGCGGCCTCCGCCCCACCAACCTCTCTCTAAGCCCACGATGTAGTACAACGCTCGCCACCAACATATCCAGTCCGCCGCGAGAACCTATCGCATCCTCGGGCCCCATTCCGGCAGCACCTCGGGACTCCAGAGCAGTGGGATTCCGGGATTCGCTGAGAGCGCCCAGGCGCGCCCCCCGCCCGGGACAGCCTGCGCGGCGCCGGAGCTGGAGCACGTGGAGTCGGCCCTGGAGTCGCCAGAGTAGACCACGCCGGCAGAGGGTCTCAGCACCAGCGCGGGCGCGTAGGGCTCCCGCACCGAGCGGTACCAAGCCATAAGGTGCCCGCAGGAGCCGCGCAGACGTCGGGCGCACCGGCCCAGCGCGGGTCCCTTTACTGGAACGGGACGCCTTACCTCTCCTGAAGGGCATCGCGCAGAAGGCGCTCCTCGCGGGGCTGGCCCGCGACAGAAGAGCAGGCTGACGTCCAAGTGGCAGCCCCACGGCTCCGGGCGCCTGTGAGCAGCAGGGCAGGCGAGGGAGGGGAAAGGGACATATTTGGTCAAAGCCTGGCGCGTCACGGCGCGGAGGAGGACCTGCGGCACAGCAGGAAGCGCGGGAGTCGCGTCACGGTGCGCTCAGGGCGTCCGCGGGCTGCTGGGGAGGCGGGCGCGGCCGGGTCCGCCCTGGCCCGAGGGGCAGCAAACGAGAATCCTCGGATGCTGAAGTGGCCTGAACCCCCGGGCTGCCGCCTGCTTTGCAGATGCCACGGAACGGAAGGAAAACTCCTGGGCAGGGAAGAAAATCAGATTCTTCATTAGCTCCCCCGGGTAGTTTGGGCCATCATCCCCGAAGGGACTTGAGGAAACCCATCCCGTTGTTGCACAGGTTCACGCTCAAGTGGCTGGTCGATGCGAAAATAAATGAGCTGGAGGGAGCGACCTAATGGCCCTCTTGGCTCCCCTAATTTCACGTGGCTCCTACTCCCTGGGCCCTGCCCTGCCTTAATTTCCCCAGGGCCCTTAACCATTCTGGGCGTTTGTTGATGAAGCCCATGGAGGCAGTTGTGTGTGTGTGCGTGTGTGTTTGTGTGCGTGCGTGTGTGTCTTCTTCTTTTTGTTCACTGCTATTTCCCCAGAGTCTGAAACAGGCCCTAGCACATAGCTGAATAAATTCATCAAGACAATCGTAGTGCGGTTTAAGGAACTGGATGGAGAAATGAAGGAGAGGTCATTACTATTGTGTTGCCTCAGTCAAGCCCAACACCTGCGAAGAACTTTATCTAGTGGGGCCAGATGTCTCTTGGGGATCAGTGAAGAGTTCATTCCCACAAAAAGTACTATTTTACCTTACACTTGTACAGAGGATATTAGGAACAATCTCCTGGTCTCCTATTATTTAAATGACTCATATGAACAGAAATTGGTTCACAGTGTGTGGAATCAAACAAGCCATTCAGGTGAGCTGAAAAGTTGCAGCCAGTAGATGTGGGGTTTTTTTCTTTAATTTTTTTTTTTAAGATTATTTAATTCTTTCACAAGAGCCAGAAACAGAGACTGGGGGAGGATATTAGGAACAATCTCCTGGTCTCCTATTATTTAAATGACTCATATGAACAGAAATTGGTTCACAGTGTGTGGAATCAAACAAGCCATTCAGGTGAGCTGAAAAGTTGCAGCCAGTAGATGTGGGGTTTTTTTCTTTAATTTTTTTTTTTAAGATTATTTAATTCTTTCACAAGAGCCAGAAACAGAGACTGGGGGGGGCAATCGATTTTTTCTTTAATTTTTTTTAAGATTATTTAATTATTTCACAAGAGAAAGAAACAGAGACTGGGGGGGGGCAATCTTTTTTTTTTTTGGAGAAGTTTTTTTGCTACAGGGCACATGCGCTTGCCAGAGAGACAGAGACAGAGAGACAGAAAGTGAGAAATCACCCTCCAGGGGGGATGGCCACACCACAATCCCTTCTCCTCTATTTTCTTCTTGGGATCTTGGGCACAGATGTATATGCACTTGGTGTGAGTTTAAGCCACTGGGTCTGGGATTTGAACCGCGGTCGACTACATGGGAGTTCAGCAACATAGCCATTACGCTGACTGCTGGTCCTGGGGGGCATCTTGAACAGAGTTTTCACACTGTGCTGTGGCCTCAGCCAGCCAGCATCAGGGACACATGCACTTGCCTGGGTGTACATGGAGACCTTGGCTCTCAAACTCAGGACTTTCCCATGTGGGTCCTGCATGAGAAAGGTTTGCCTTAGCACCAACTGACCCTCTTTTATTATTATTATTTTCTTTCTTTCATGAGGGGGAGGGGATACCCTTGACAGGGTTTCACCAAACTGTCATCTACCCAGCCCAACCCAGTGAGGATCACAGCCACATGCACGTTCAGCTCCAACCCAGGATTCAGACCAGGGCCTTCCCGTATGGCTCCGATATCACACGGCAGTGCACTACTCCTGGGCATAATCTTTTCTTAATCAGAACCTTTCTTAGCCTGCTATCTTGTATGGGTACTAGTCCAAACTCCTTCCCCCATTCTGAAGGAACGTGTCAAGGAGGAGATAACTGTGGGGTCACACTACGGACACGGACTTAGCTCCATGCTCTTAGCTGCCATGGATGGCAAATGTTATCTTAAGCCAACTGGTCCAGATAGAGAGCGTCAGACCGCACATACGTGGCTTTCTCAGGGGCTCAAGATAAAAAGCCAGAGCACGTGACTCTGGGCGTCTGAGTCCTATTCCTTCCAGATGGCAGCTTTACCTCAGCAGACCCATGTGTTCTTAGGGATACGTGACTGACTGAGATACAGGGAGAAATAATATTTGGTCTTTGACCCTAGTTCCTGGCTCAGAGCTTCAAAACCTTTGGTCTCTCCAGAGCGATGAGAGGCTTCTTATATGCCAATGAGATGGTTGGCGATGGGAGGCCCCTGGACAGCTTTAGTGTGGGCATTGGTGGTCAGAAAGACCAAGGCATAATTACAGGGTTGGAACTTTCAGCCCAGCCCCCTGACCTGTAGGAAAGGGAGGGGCTGGAGATGGAGTTAATGACCAATGGCAAATGACTTGGTCAATTGTGTCTATGTAATGAAGCCTCAAAAAAAAAAAAAAATCCCTAAATGACAGAATCCAGAGAGCTTCTGTGTTGGCGAACACTTGGGAGGTGCTGGGAGGATGGTGGGCTCAGAGAAGGCATGGAAGCTCCTTGGCCCCCAACCCACCTCGTCTTGTCGATGCACCTCCTTCATTTGTCTGTTCCTGTATCATTTATACTAAATCGCTAATCATAAATGCTTTCCTGAGTCCTGTGAGCTGTTCTAACACATCATTTAACATGAAACTGGGGCTGAGGGGTGCATGGAAAAACCCGACTTTGTAGTCAAGTTGGAAAGAAGTGTGGGTACCTAGGTATTGGGGTAAAGGAACCCCCTCCCCCACTAAGTTTGCTAAAAATCACCAACAATTGGCAGATTAATAAGAGAAAAGGCAAGAAGATTTATTTTAACATATATATTTGCTTATGAGAGCAATATGGAATATAAACTCAAAGAAGGGCCAGATGGTTGTGTTAGGCCGAATTGACACAACCACCGCCATGTTAGACCCTCAAGGACAGAACCCAGGGAGTCTGAGACCACATAAATAAACAACGTAAGATGGGCCCTGACGATGCCAGGGCCAGGTCAACCTGACCTCAACTGAAAGTCCTAATCTAAACCTAAACATAATGACAGCTAGCTTTCACACACCCCTCAAGTGTAATATTACTGACTGTACTTCCTGCATTGTGATTCGGAGCTATAAAAGATCCCTTTATCTTAGGCTCAGGGTCCTTGTTAAGGCCCGCTGCGACGGGCAGAAACTCGGACCCCAGCTAGCTGGAGAAAGAATAAAAGCCTCTTTTGCAGTTGCATTGTCGTTGTCTTTTCTGTGTCTCCTCAGTTAGACCGATCTCTGGACCCTTACAGTTGTGGTTTAAATACCCTTTCATAGGAGAGAGGGAAATGAGGAGAAATGGATGGGCCATTATCTGCTTGGAGTATGGTTAGTACATGATTATCTTTAGGAGCTGAGTGGAACCAACAAATTATTGAAAGGTGAAGGGCAAGGAGCAAAACTGCATAGGAAACTGCAAAGGTTGTTTTATACATTTTTTTTAAAGATCTGTAAATAGAGCCAGCGGGTAGCATGGTGGTTGAAACGCTGGACTCCCACATGATCAACCACAAATCATAACTGGTGACTTGAGATTCACACCAGGCGTGGTGTGTGTGTGTGTGCATGCCCAGAATCCCAGGAGGAGCGTGGAGGAGATGGATTGTGACATGGCCATCCCCCCGGAAGGTGATTTCTCACTTTCTCTCTCTCTATCCCTCCTGTGAGCTCACACGCCGTATAGCAAAATAAATAAATCTGTAAATAATGCATTTTTTCCTTTTAAATTTGTTTATTTCTTCCATGAGAAAGAAAGAGTGAGAGGTATCCCAAAAGGGTCCTCACACCAGGATCCACCCCCAGCCCAAGCTAGTCAGGATCATGGGCACATTCATGTGTACCCGACATGCATAGGGCAGCCTTGAGACATAAACCCAGGCCTTCCCACATGGGTCCAACAACTGCAGAGTGTTGAGTTACCACTGTGCCACCATCTGGTCCAGGTAACTTTTTAAGGCAGTCTCTTGGAGCTGAACCCAGAAGAACAGAGTTGTAGGTGTGGAGACCTTTAGTCTTTCTTGTCTGGTTGCTTGACAAGGTTTTTAGGGAGGACGTTTAAGACTATTGCATTTCTTTTTCTTTTTTCATTTCTTCTCTCTCTCTCTCTCTCTCTGTCTCTCTCTGTCTCTCTCTCTCTCTTATTTATTTATCTATTTATTTTAGCTTTATGCCACATGATGCATGCACTTGCTGGAGAGGGACAGTGAGAAATCACCTGTCAGGGGGAATGGCCATGCTGCAATACCTTCTCCTCCACTTTCCTCCTGGGATTTTGGGCATGCATGCACATATACCCAACATGATGTTCAACCTGCTGAGCCCAGAACTTGAACCACGGTCTGCCATATGTGCGTCCAACACCTGCACATGTACCCAACATGATGTTCAAACTGCTGAGCCCAGAACTTGAACCACGGTCAGCCATATGGGAATCCAACACCTTAACCACTATGCCACCTGCTGTTTCTAAGACTGTTTCATTTCTACTGGAAAGAAATTCTGAGTCAAGTAAGTAAATTCCAGAGTGCCCCTCCTTGTGCTTGGGGTAGGAGAAACAGGATTAAAGACTCCTTGATTCTGCTTCTAAGACCTCTCTGTATGTCAAGTGCCAATCTTTGGGGTATCCATTTCTGAGCCCCAACAACTGGATACCCAATATTTTGACTGGGTAGCTAGTATCAGCATTGAATTGTAGAACAACGAGTTTGTGTCTGGAGAGTTGGAGAACTGGTTGTTGGTGTGGAAGAAACCCACACATCTGATATCAGAAATGCTGTAAGCAGGCCTAGTCCCAGTGGTACAACAGTAGCAGTGGTCTGCAATGCTGGAAGCTATACGGAAGATCAGGGTTTAGTTCCCTAGTCAACCTGTGTATGCCAGGCCGTTGATCCTGGCTGGCTGAGAGACTGGAAGGAGTCTTGGAATGAGACCCTATTGAGAGTGCTTGCCTCTACCACCCCCCCACACACACACGTGAAAATAATCCAATCAATTTTAAAAACAAAAAGTGTTGGGACCAGCAGTTAGCGTAATGGCTATGTCGCTGGACTCCCATGTAGTCGACTGCGGTTCGAGTCCCGGACCTGGCGGATTTAACTCACGCCAGGTGTGTGTGTGT
>NW_006159757.1:8118541-8128285 GCF_000334495.1 Tupaia belangeri chinensis
AAAAAAAAACCAAACCTCTCAAAAAAAAGTGTTTATGAGTAAAAGCAAGTCAGACTAATGTGTCCTGATCTCTCTACTATAAGTCTGTGTAAATCCTGTAGAAAAGAACATTGGATCTCATGACTGTATCATTTCCATATAAAAGCCCTCTCAGATATTTGTTGTTTAATACTCCCTGAGAACATTTGTCCTTGCACTACTAACCAGAATCAGCCGACTAGCACTAATGTCAACATTAATAACTTGCAGAATGGTTCTGTCTGTCCCTTGAAAAAGGTAAAAAGACACCTGCTGGAGGAGCCATCTCAGCACTTCCCACAGAGATGGAACATGGTGTGGGCAGTTGATCCGCTGAGCACTCCAGGGCTACAGAACCAACTTGTCACAGCCCTGCTGGTGGGGAAATGGGCAGGGGTAGTGGGACATGCTCCTTCTGGTTTTCAGACCTAGAGAAAAGAATCGAAGCAATTTTAAGTTGAGAATATATTACCAAGCCAATCAATGGAAGTGTGAGTCATAGACCCAAGTAATTTAATCATTACTCATCAAACTTTCAACTGTCCCTGCTGACATTTCTGTTCTCAGTCTAATGGACTATTGATCTGAACACTGCTCCACTTCTAAGGAGCTCTTAGCACATCAGAGCAGTGTTTAAAAATCTAACCTAATTGCCAAGACCCCTGGGGAAAAGCACAAAGAGCTCCTGGCCATCCTTCAGCCTCTCTCATCATCTTCATCATCATTTTAGGATGTTCACCTCAAGTAGCACAATTTGATAACTGAGGTCTTTAGGACAGAGGTTCTCTGACCTGAGTGGACATCAGAACCACTTGGACAGCTAGTGAAACAGATGGCCGGGCCTCACCCCAAGTTTCTGATTCAGTAAGTCCAGGATGGGACCCAGGGATGTGCATTTCAGCCTGCTGGCAAGGTTCCCAGGTGATAATGATGTGGCTCATTACTTGCTGACCATACTTTGAAGATTGTAGAGTGAAGGCTCAATGTATGCCTGCAGTTGACTGGAGCAGGACTCAGCATGAGGTGAGGACCCCCTCAGGGTCTGTGATTCCCCAGTTCTGAGCAGCCCCCTGCCCTACTTGGGCAGACCTACACACAGAACCCAGATCACAGTCCTGGACCACTCTGGCCAAGGCATGAGAACACAGATGAGCTGCCTTTCTCCCCTGACATCGTGTCTAGGCTCGGGGCAGCAAGTGGCCATGGCAACAGCTTCTGAGTGTCTTTACTGCAGAAAGAACGGGCTCCCTTCCTAGATTTCACAGATCAAAGGCTTTCATGCTCCATCCAAAGGAAGGCTAATACTCAAGTCGGAAAAGATTTAACACTCTACTTAGCCAGATATTTGTACTTTGAGCCTTTTCTCCCTCATTATAGCATGTCCCAAGGAGAAATTTCAGGCCATGGGTAAATGGGCTGGGAACTTTTGGATTGAGTGTAGGACATAAATAAAAAAAAGAGTGTGTGAAGGAGGAAGGAAGGAAAAGAAAATGTGCCAAGGGCAGGCCCAGGAGGTCCATGAAGTCCTTGGGCAGAGTGCTTTCCTTCCTTCCTCCCACCTGTGGGCCTCTGCCCCACTCCCAGAGATGAAGCCACATCCACTTCCAGCTGTCTCCACACTGTGCTTCTTGGCCTTGTACGTTCCTGCTGCCTTGAACTTCTCAGCTCCCTAGAGGTTGCCAAGAGACTAGGAGACTTTGGGGTGTCTGCAAAGGGCAGGAATAGGAGAGCTAGTTAGGGCCTGAGTTCTGCTGGTCACTTCCTGTGCTGTGTGACTGGCATCCCACCCCGCTTATATTTTCTTTTCAGTTTTGCTATATGGTGTGTGTACTCACTGGAGAGAGAGATAAAACACCTCCCATGGGGATGGCCACACCACAGTCCCTTCTCCTCCACTCTCCTCTCAGGATTTTGGACACACACGCACATGTGCCTGGCATGTTTTACAAGCTGCTGGGTTCAAGACTCAAACCATGCAGTTGGCCACGTAGGATACAATGCTTTAACCACTATGCCACCAGATGGCCCTTCCTGCCCCCCCTCCCTGCTTTAAAATGATTTATTTATTTAATTTTATTTACTATTATTATTATTGTTGTTACATTTTTAAAATTTGTTATAGGATAGGTGTGCTCACCAGAGAGAGTGAGGGAAAGTGAGAAAGCAAGTTGCTAGGTCCAGGACTTGAACCACCATCAGCCATGTAGAAGTCCAGCACCTTAACCACCATGACACCTGCTGCCCTCCCTCCGTTTTTAAATTATTTTGTTCTTCCTCTCTCTCTTTTTTTTAAAGTATTCTGTATTCTGCCATTTATTGTAATTGAAGATTTTATTTATTTATTTATTTAAGATTTTTTGCTCTCTCTGGAGAGAGAAAGTAAAAAATCATCCTTTGGAGGCCACACCACAATCCCTTCTCCTCCACTCTCCTCTCAGGATTTTGGGCATGCATACACACGTGCCTGGCATGTTTTTCAATATGAGAGTTGAACTGTGGAGTCAGTCATGTGGGATATAGTACCTTAACCATTGTACTACCTGTAGGCCCTTTCTTTGTCTCTTTCTTTTCTTCTTTATTTCTTTTGTGAGAACCCCCGACAGGGTCCTGCCACACTGCAGTTTCCCCATTCCCAAGTCTTTAGGCAAGCTAAGGTCACAGGCACAGCCAGTGTATTCAGGTCAACCTGGGAACTGAGCCCAGGGTCTTCACATACGGCTCCAGCAACATGTGCGTGTGACTGTGAAAGTCACTATTCATGATCCACAATCTCAAATAAAACTACGAACATTATGTTATATAAAAATTAGAGGAGGCCATTGTTTTGTACTATGCTACTGGTCTAGGTCCCACCAGACCAGACCACAATGGAGTCGCTCATGCTACAATGAGTGACACCTTACCAAACTGAAACTTTAAGAAAGCTGATACATCCCAAATAGACCAGTCTTTCCTGAAAACAAGGGATTCCAGTCTACCTGAGTCAACACTGTATGAAAAGAAAACTGTTGTACATTGCTATGATTTGAATGACTCCTTCTCCACAATGCATGTGTTAAAATTTGGTGAGCCATTGTAATGGTATTGAAAGGGTGAAAACTTAGTGTGATGATAGTGTTGAAAAGTGAGTCCTTTAGGAAGTGATTAGGCATTGGTGGAGCCCTCATGACTGAGTCGTGGTGAGTTTATGAGGAAAGGGAATGAGACAGCCACTCTGCTCTGTGTGAATTCATAATGTAAGCTCTTGCAAGATACTCACCAGACATGGTCCCTGGACCTTAGACCTCCAATCCATAAGCTGGGTAAGCCTCATTTTTATATATTACCAGACTTGGGACCAGCAGGTGGCATAGTGGTTAAGGTGCTAAACTCCCACATAGCTGACCATGGTTTGAGTCCCAGACCCAGTGGCTTGAAAGTCATGCCAGGCACATGTGTGTACATGCCCAAAATCCCAAGAGGAGAAGGGACTGAAGTGTGGTTATCCCCCCTGGGGAATGACTTCTCACTTTCTGTAACTCTGTCTCTTTGGTAAGTACATGAGTGTGATAGCAAAAATCTCTCTCAAAAAATAAAATAATAAAAAATAAAATAAATGACCAGACTCAGATATTTTGTTATTAGCATCAGAGGGGATCAGACACATGTCTTATGGCTTTCTTAGGGATATGCACCCAAAATAGCTCAACATGTCACCTAGGCTCACTGAACTTTTTGTGTCATGGACATCCATATTGCCCTACACATCTCTCCTTTACTTTTCATTAATCACATCGACTCTTTGCGTAACATGAAGTGACTACGGTATTCACTGATGCACAAGACTCCTCACTACTCCCTCCTCTCATTCACAATTGTTGCCTTTACAATTGCTCTGACATCTATAAGACATAGGCACACATTATTCAGGACAATCTGGATATTGTGGTGCCCTGGTGATCATCCTAACCCCAATCCAAATAAATGCTCTTGCTTTATTTACTTTGCCTCAGCATTTCTCCAAAGCTGAAAATTAGCAGCAATTATATATGAACCCATCTAACTCACAGATCTTGGTGTCTCTAATAAAAGGAACCAGGAGACCTTGGAGCAATAGAGTTAGGGTGTAAAAGTATAAGATGAACCTGAAGGACCAGCAGTTAGCGTAATGGCTATGTCGCTGGACTCCCATGTAGGTAACTGCAGTTTGAGTCCCAAACCCAGTGGCTTAAACTCATGCCAGGTGCATGTGTATGCGTGCCCAAGATCCTGAGAGGAGAATGGAGGAGAAGGGATTGTGGCGTGGCCATCCCCCCCAGGGGGTGATTTCTCGCTTTCTGGCTCTCTGGCTCTTCCTGGCGAGCGCACGCGCCCTATAGCAAAAACCTCTCTCTCAAAAAAAGATGAACCTGGAACATTTGTGATGCCAGAGAATAAGTCAGCATTTTGTCATGGTGCTCCACAATAATGGGACATGTCCTGAAGACACCGAGGCCGAACTGAACAGGCTCCTCTGGGGCAATCTGAGCAACAAAATACACTATGGTAGTAAAAGAGTTGCAACCCATTTGCATATTTGAGGAAGTGGGTCACAACCCATTCACAAGGAAACTATACTGATACAAATAGATAAATAAAAGAAAAAATAAATAAATGGGGAAAAAGGGAAAGTTTTCCTCACGGAAATCTAGCTAATAAATGCAGAAGGAACTGTGAAACTAGGACAAATCACCATTTGGAAAATACCACTGTCATAATTGTTTCAGGAAAGAATCTTCAGTGGATGTTCAAATCTGAGCCAAAGTAGGATGAAGAACAAGATATGAACAGAGCCAAAGTACCTTCTCACAAGATAACGAATTACAAGGGGAAAAATAGTCACTTTATAGGGCAGAAGTCTGACTCACCTTACTCATGTGATCGAAGTTAACACCATCCTCACCAGCTGTGTGGCGATGAGTAAAGTATTTGGCCTCATTGTGTCTCGGTTTCTTCATCACTGAAATGAAGATCACAGTAACACCTACTGCTAGGGCAGGAGTGAGCATTAAATGAGATAACACATATGTACCAGATAGGGTTCTGCATCCTAGCTAGAGATACAACTCCTGGTGATTTCATTTAAAAAAAGGAATGTGTTTGGTGGGGGCCTCATGGTCTGGTGGTTAAGGGAGCCAGATCCCACAAGGCCAATCACGTGGTTCTAGTTCTGACACCAGAGACTTGAAAAACATACTGGGCACATGTATATACATGCCCCAAATCTCAGCAGGGTGTAGAAAAGCAGAGACAGGATTGTGGCATGACCATTCCCCATTCCCTCTCCTTCTCGGTCTCTCTGTCTTTCTCTGGTAAGCATACAAGCCTTCTGGCAACTAAACAAACAAACAAACAAAAAAAACATTTCCTTTTTTTTTTTTTTGGAGAGGTTTTTGCTATAGGGTGCATGCGCACACCAGAGAGACAGAGACAAAAAGTGAGAAATCCCCCCCCAGGAGGGATGGCCACGTTGCAATCCCTTCTCCATTCTCCTCTCGGGATCTTGGGCATGCATGCACATGTACCTGGCGTGAGTTTAAGCCACCAGTTCCGGGACTTGGTCTGCTCTCAACTATGTGGGAGTCTAGCAACATAGCCATTACACCAACTGCTGGTCCCCAGCCCCCCCCGCCAAGAAAAAAATTTCTTAAAAGGGTATTTAGGAATTCACAACTTTTCAGGGATGTCTAGAGAACCAGTTAAAGCAGTCAAAACTTTAGAGCACTAGAGTCGCATGGTGGCCCCACAGCCTGGATGCCACCATCTGACTCTGGACGTGGTGTCACTAGCTACCGTTTCAAAGGCTCGACCAGGCATGTCTGAGTAACCCTGTGTAGGTCTCACACTCACATCCTGGCTGCAAGGAAGGCTGAGGAAACTAGTATCTGACACTTTCAGCAGCTATGGTGGAAAGTGGGCTCACAGGTTCCCACTAAGGTGGAGAATTCCCCAATCCAGGAGAGGGCTCAGATGCTGAGCACAGAATAAGGGAAGCTGGAGGAGCAGGAGGAGGGGAGACAAAACTCTTGGAACAGAGTCCAACACACAAGGTTAGCAGTTACTGGCTTTCTCTCCTACCTCTGGCCTCTCCCCTGCTTTTCCTGAGACCCCTATCAAATTTAAAGCAGGAAATGAACAAGATGAGGTGCAAAACAGCACAGGGATGTTGCTGAAATCAAGTGATGAAACTAGGGCAGAATTAGTTATTTCAGAACTCAACGAACACTGGAAATCACCTAAACCAGAAGCCCCATTTTACACATAAAACGAGGCACACAAAGGCTAAGTGGCTGATAGGAGCCCTCCCCCTCAACAGCTGAGAGTCTACAAACTTCAGGTTCCCTGGAGCAGTGACAGAGTATGGGTGACTGTGGCTCAAAGTGTCAGCCTGGTTTCAAGAATGTGGACACCTGGATTCTCACTCAGCACAGAGACCCGGGAAGCCGTGGGAGCTGACAGTGAGTAAGTTCTTGGGTCACGAATGCCTCTGCTCCCTCTTTGGCTCCTCCAACTCAAGCAATAGCATGACTTCCAAAAGTTATAAATCTCTGGGTAAACTTTTTATTTTTTTCTTTTTAAAGACAGGGTCTCAGTGTATCTCCATCCTCCTGTCTCAGCCTCCAGAGTTGCTGGAATGACAGGAATTGCATGCCTGGGAATGACTGGAAATCCAACCCAAGCTTCTGCGTGGTCCCAGGCTGCAGAGCATAGTGTCTTAATAGCACGCACCACCACGCTGGCCCTCTGGGAAACTGCTCTTCCAAAAGTTTTTAATTAAATCAACTCCTGATATTAAATCTCCACTCTTTGGGACCAAACAGTAGCTCAGTGATAAAATGTGATGCTCTGTGAGGCAGATCCACATGGGAAGGTTACAGGTTCACACTCGAGACCTCTCTGAGTATGCCTGACATACGTGACCATGACCCAGGCCGGCTGAAGCTGGGAGTAGATTCTGGTGCCAAGGGTGCTGTGTTTCTCTCTCTTCCTCACCCACAGAATAAATTCACAAACTTTATTATTATTTTTTAATTCTCTGCTCTTTGAAATACCTAGAGTGGTTTCTATTCTTCTGACTACCCCGACTAAAACAGAGGAAAGAAAAGAGCATAAGAAGGAGCGAGACGGGCACTTAGGGTAGGGACACAGAGCCCTTGGGCTGCAGGTCGGCCGCACATTAGCTCCAGCCCAGTTCACGGTCACTCCCTTGCTCATTCTTGCAGTTACCCCCGCCCTCTCTTATGAAGCCTGTGGGTGCCCTTGGGGTCCTGAACACCCAAGTGTTTACAGGGGGAGGGAGCAGTATGGAGATGCCACGCCATGGAGCTTCCTCTGCAGGGCACTCGGCCCTTTCCTAAACTGAGTCCTTGCTTCTGATTCAGAGGCGTTTGCCGAGGATCAGAAGCTGCCTTCCCACATCCCAGATCCCTATTACCCGAAATCCAGATGGGACCATCTCGGGAAGCTGTTTGTGTCCAAGATGGACAGCAGAGAACTTCAAAGGGACTCGAGGCTATCTACAGGGTGGCAGTTTCAGCAGACATCATTGGCTGGGCCTATGGGGGAATGCCAGCTTGTATGCATGCTAAACAACGCTACACTGAGCAGGGCCAAGCAGCGATGTATCATACATCACTGGTTTGCTGCTCTACAATCTGCACATTGGCTGCGGCTCAAGGCCTCGTTAGGTATGGCTGGCGCTGGAGTTGGCGAACTACAGGGTTTGTGACAAATTCAACACAGACTGGTCTAAATGTGTAGTCACATCAAAACCACCCTAAGCCATTTTGTCATCGCAGGAGTTATCATAGGAAGACTAGTCAGGATAAACGTAGGTCTGCGTGGCCTGGTGGCTGGTGGTATAACTGGAGCCTTGTTGGGCTAAACCATCTGAGACCTCATGTAACACATCAGCATGTATCTCCTAGGATGAAGAATATCCTCCAATAAAATTATAATACAATTATTACAATAAACATTTTTTCAATGTCAATATCATAGACAGGGTTCATGTTCAAAATTTCTTTTTTTTTCTTTCTTTTTTTTTTTTTTTTTTTTTTTTTTTTTGGAGAGGTTTTTGCTATAGGGCGCATGCGCTCGCCAGACAGAGAGAGACAGGGAGACAGAAAGCGAGAAATCACCCCCCGGGGGGATGGCCATGCCGCAATCCCTTCTCCTCCATTCTCCTCTCGGGATCTTGGGCACGTACGCACACGCTCCTGGCGTGAGTTTAAGCCACCAGGTCCAGGACTCAAACAGCAGTCGACTACGTGGGAGTCCAGCGACATAGCCATTACGCTAACTGCTGGTCCCCAAAATTTCTTGATTATCATAATAATGGCCTAATGTTGCTCCATTTTGCTTGATCCCCTCATGATTACACTTAGGTTAAACGTTTTTGTAAGGAATACAACATAGATGAAGTTGTGTACTTAATGCATCACATCAAGAGAAATGTCACCAATTAAAATAACATTAACTTTTTTAAAAGAATTACTTCATTTAACTTTATTTATTATTATTATTTTTCAGTTTGATCAGAGAGAGAGAGAGAGAGAGAAAGCGAGAAAGCAAGCCATCAGGTCCGGACTTGAACCGTAGTTGGCTATGTGGGAGTACAGTGCCCCTAACTACAATGCCACCTGCCAGCCCCAAGAATAACATTAACGTTAAAAAAAAAGAGCATAAATTTAGAGTCTCCACTGAGCATCTGTGTGACTGTGGATATGTTTTGTAACTTTCTCAACCTTAGTTTTTTCCATCTGTGAAGTGGACAAGATACTTACTTCAAATATGATCTTTAAAAACAATATTTTATTATGGTTGGATTTTTCTTACCTTGATTATATAAGTGAATGTTTTTGTTTATAGCAGTCAAGGGGGGACGAATGTCTCAACTGGTCCGAAAAAATTCACACACATACAAACACACATTTTTAGAGCAATAGAGCAGATATACAAGTGGGGATAGACAGCTAGTAAATGTGGGAGAGGGGATTTTTAAGTCTAAAATAATTTCAAAACAAATATTTTCAGGATGGAAGGGACTGATATACTTATTTATGCCTGCTGACCTGTCATAATATTTGCATTGTAACGGAGGGGTGTATAAGAGGGCTTTAAAAAGCTCACAAAAAAATGTATAACATGAAAAAACTTATGCATGGATTCCAATGTTTTTTCCACCAAAATAAACTCATCTTTTAATTCCATGTTTCTGTGAACTTTCTTTTAATTCATGAAAGAGAATGTGAGTATACACACATATGCATGGGAGCGGAGGCACCCTCCACAGGGCTCAGTCACATTGCAAACCCTTCCCTCCAGGTCTGCAGCCCCCCAAGAAACCTGGGTACACCACCATGCCCTGCATGGTTTCAGGCCAATTGGGTCAGAGACTTGAACCTTGGTTACCCAGTGGCTTCCAGCTCTACAGTCCCATATACTATTTATTAATTGCCCCACAGAGGGTAGGCCTCCATAAACTTCCAAAATCCCCTTTTATTTATTTAATTGCTATTGCTGCAAAAAATTTTAAAAAGCACATGAGTTCCAGGCTTTAAAGCCCATGCCTTTAATAGCTCCAGTTGTATAGGTTAGAAGTCAGACAGGGTGACTGGGTCTCTGCATAGGCCTCACCAGGCTGCCGTCAAGGGCTGGCCAGGCTGAGCTCCTGTCTGGAGCCTCCGGAGAAAAATTCACTGCCAA
>NW_006159757.1:8128573-8135602 GCF_000334495.1 Tupaia belangeri chinensis
CCTGCTGTAGAATTTGGTTTCTATGGCTGCAGGAACCAAGTCTCCTTTTTTCGCCAGGAGTCAGTGAGAGCCATGCTCAGCTCCTGGAGCCACCTGCATTCCTCACTACTTGGCCCTCCATCTTCAAGTGGGCAAGGTTGAATTGAATCCTTTTCATGCTTTGAATTCTGACTTATTTGGATCCTACGGGGAAACTCTGCCTGGAAGGACTCAGGCCCCCAGATAATCTCTCTATCCAGACTAATTAGGACTTTAATTAGCTCCGCGAACTCCTCCAGAGTAGCACTTAGGTTAGTGGTGGACATTTGGACAGAGGTATGTGCTTGAGGGCCTGGGAAGCTGGTGGCTATTTTGAATTTTGCTCTCCCTGGAGTGTAACTTCCCAAACCAGATAACTAGCTATTGATTGGCAGCAGGCTTACAGTTGAGAGGAAGGGGCTATTTTTCTTTTTCTTTTTTTTTTTGGAGAAGTTTTTGCTATAGGGCGCGTGCGCTCACCAGACAGAGAGAGACAGAGAGATAGAAAGCGAGAAATCACCCCCTGTGGAGATGGCCATGCCGCAATCCCTTCTCTTCGGATCTTGGGCACGCATGCACATGCGCCCGGCGTGGGTTTAAGCCACTGGATCCGGGACTCGAACTGCGGTCAACTACATGGGAGTTCAGCAACATAGCCATTACGCTAACTGCTGGTCCCGGGAGGAAGGGGCTATTTGCAATGAGGGTGTGGGCACTCCAGTCTCCAAGTAGGCATGACCTGACTCTGCAAAAGAGGATTTGCAGAGTGTGCATCCTTTCTCTCTCAAATAGTCCTCCTGCTTAAACTCCACTCCTACGGACAGCCCTGGCTCAAGTGGAATATAATTAACCTTTTCCTCCCTCTTAGTTGGTGTTTCAAGAATCAGAACTTAGTCTATAGATCTGGATTCGTCTCAAGTCTGTGATTTATGTCCCTGATGAAAGGGGTCTGCTGTGTGTTTACTGCTCCCATCCTTGCAACTTCCTGCGCCCCCGACTCTCAGCCATGGCAGCAGGGATGTGTTCCCCCAGGCCGGTGAGGTGGAACAGGTACTCCCGTCATCAAAAGGAAAGAGTAACTTCAGGGAGGCTCCTGAGTCAGTGGAAGGCTCCTGCAAGTTGCTCTAAGGGTTTATCTGGGACCTTTGAAGCCCACTGAGCCAGAGCATGGGCCTGTACTGAGAATGAGCCCCTGAGAACATCAGAGCCTGCAGGACTCCCTCAGTCTCTAGCAAGCCCTCCCCTGAATCCAGTATGAACTGAATCTTTTTCTTCTCTTTAATGTTATAAAGAGCCTTCACATATTTGTTGCATAGCACTCCGACACACTTGATTCAAGCAGAGACTAACGTTCACCTTCTTTCACTGATGACAAAGCTGGTCTCAGCTAGGAAGTGACCAGCCCTGGCTTTTCAGCCAGATGAGAGCAGAGCCTGGACAGAGGGTTCCTGACCATTGCTGTTTCTCACCACAACTGTCACCCACCTGCCTCCAGGGAGCTGTGTTCCCTCCCCAGCCAGGCCCTCAGGTTGGGATGTCACAGTCCTCAGAGAAGTGGGAGGTCCTCAGAGGTGGGAACCAAGGGCCCCCAGTCCTAGCATACCGATTCTTAGTAACCTATTTACGGCCCTGGTTGCCTCTTTCCTGGAAACCAGGCTCGATGTCTCTGGGGCCAAGAAACTGCTTTCTATCGCATCATGTTCCTAGAATATGAACTGTCTCTAGGGAGGAAAACACAGTCATGGTGACTTCGGATTAATCACATCATCACTTCCAGAGAAAAAAGTGATTCTCCGTGATGGGCTTCACTTGACCTGTTATAAGGACACTTTCGAGGCCTCACCACACAATGAACAAGAGCCAGGCTTATGGGGGTGGGGGTGTGGGACCAAGGCCAGAGGAGGTTTATGCCTGCTGGGGCTGCTGTCCTGGTCACAGCTTCCTTCTTCGACCTGCTTCCTCACCTGTTGAATGTGGAGAGTATTCACTGTTGGCCAATGGTAAAGAGCAAATGACTTTAAAAACTTGTAATCATGTTATATTTTGTTGTAACTGAGAGTGGTTTTGTTTTTAGAATTACTTATTTCATTGTATTTATTCATTTATTTATTTTAATTTGACCAGAGAGAGACACAGAGAGAAAGAGAGAGAGAAAGAAAGTGAGAAAGCAAGCTACCAGGTCTGGGACTTGAACCGAGGTCGGCCATGTGGGAGTATCCAGTGTCTTAACCTCCACGCCACCTACCGGTCCATGAGAGTGGCTTTTTTATATACAAAAGACAGCTTGGAACTATGTTCATGTTTAATTACTATTTGCCTTATTCAAATTTGACCAGAGAGAGACACAGAGAGAAAGAGAGAGAGAAAGAAAGTGAGAAAGCAAGCTACCAGGTCTGGGACTTGAACCGAGGTCGGCCATGTGGGAGTATCCAGTGTCTTAACCTCCACGCCACCTACCGGTCCATGAGAGTGGCTTTTTTATATACAAAAGACAGCTTGGAACTATGTTCATGTTTAATTACTATTTGCCTTATTCAAAATCAAAATTTCATGCCTCCCTTAAACTTTTAGGTTTAACTTAAAACTCTAGGTTTCTACTTCCAACATCTTTTATTGTTTTGGTTTTGTTTTTTCAGATTACCAGAAGGTGCAAGCCCTCATTGGAGGGAGACAGAGAGAGGGAGAGAGAAGGCGAAAGCACTCCAACTTGTTTTATAATACAGAAACACTGTAACAGTCACTGTTTTATTTCTGAGGTTTCTGCCATAGGATGTGTGTGCTCACCAGAGAGACAGGACAGGGAATGTGAGAAATCATTTCCCAGAGGAATGGCCACGTCACAATCCCTTCTCTTCCATTCTCTTCTTGGGATATTGGGCACGCGTGCACACATGCCTGACATGATTTTCAAGGCACTGGTCCTGGAACCTGAACCACGGTCAGCCATGTGGGAGCCCAGCACCTTAATCATTACCTTATCTGTTGGCCCCGCAGTCACTGTTCAGGAAAACTTTAATGACTAGTACTTTATAGAAATTCAGTTATTTAAACTGACTTAAAAATGTTAAGGATTGCCCCATGGCCTAGTGGATAAGGGAGCCAGATCCCATATGGTCAACCACACAGTTCGAATCCCAACCCCAGGGCTTGAAAATCATGCCAGGAGTGTGTGTGTGTGTGTGTGTGTGTGTGTGTGTGCACATGTGCATGCACGCAAATTCTGATGGGAATGGAGAAACAAAGGAGAAGGAATTCTAGCATAACTTCGCCCCACTGAAGGGGGGGATGCTTTCTTCCTCTTTCTCTGTCTCTCTCTGACAAATGCACATGCCCTCTGGCAATTAAAAAAATTTTTTTAAACTGCACTTATAAAATGAAGACTCTAATACTCGAGTTTTCTCATGAGCATTTTCATGTACATAATCCATAACTAGCTAAGTATGATGAATCTTAAGTTTCCTTAAACGTTCTCATACTGTAATCTTAACAAAATTGTATCAAACAAACCTTTTAGCTTAAATTGGAAGTCTACATAAGCTACCCAATTACATATTTTAAATCAGAATCACAAGGCTAGTTCATGCCTACTCCAATATGCCACAGTCTCTTAAAATCGCAAATTCTTAAAATACCAAATACTGGGCCAGCTGGTGGCATGGTGGTTAAGGCAGCTGGATCCCATGTGGCCAACTTAGTGGTTCAAGTCTTAAACCCAGCAGCCTGAAGGACACACTGGCACACATCCACGCATGCTCAAATTCCTGAGAGAACAGAGAAAAAGGGATCACAGAGTGGCCATTCCTCCTGGGCGGTAATTTCTCACTTTCCCTCTGTCTTTCTCTGGCGAGTGCAGGCACCCTATAGCAAAAAACTAAAAAACAAAACAAAAATCCCAAATACACACAGATCATCTAAGCTCAATCCCAAAATATCAAAAATAATGAGTTTAATTTGCTTCATATTTCTCTACTTAGGAACTTTTCCAAGGTTAAAATAAACTTACCTAGGACCAGATGGTGTGATGGCTATGTCGCTGGACTCCCACGTAGTCAACCATGGTTTGAGTCCCGGACTTGATGGCTTAAAACTCATGCTGGGTGCATGTGCACACGTGCCCAAAATCCCAAGGATAATGGAAGAGAAGGGATTGTGGCGTGACCCCGCGGGGGGGGGGGGGCAATTTCTCATCTTCTGTCTCTCTGTCTCTGCCTCTCTGGTGAGTGCACGTACCCTATAGCAAAAATCTCTTAAGAAAATAAACTTACCCAATAAAGAAATAATTTTGTCATTACCGCCAAGTTGTATGTCCTATCCCAAGCAACTGATATCACTTATAGGACAAAAAGACTCTCATCAGGATCCAAAATGTAATTCAGATAGTAAATACTGAGGCCTGCTGTAGCTACCACCTCAGGAGCTCCTGTCATCCCATGGGGAGAAATCTCCAGGCACCTCAATCTAGACCCCTCTCAGACCCCACAGTCACCTGAGGCAGGGAAGAGCCCACTGGTCCAGGTGCCAGGCTGGCTTATCTTCAGACACACCCCAGTCACACCCCACATCAGGTAACAAGCAACCCTCTCAGGTAAGAGGAATGAGGACTTACACACCCTGCCAGAAAGCTCTTTCAGTCAGTGCAGATGTAAGAAAACAAAGTCGCTGTTCTCTCCTCATGGCAAAACAACAGCTTTATAAATTCTGGTGTACAAATCAGCCGCCTCTGTAATCCCAGCTAACTCAGGTCAGTCTAGCAGAGCTTCTCTCCAGATTTAGTCTAGAATTAGGACAATACCTTTCCACTTTGACGACAGTGGAATGGGAAGAGAATTGAGTTGGGCATCAAGGCTAAAGGTGAGAAGGGTACAGGGGATTGCCAGGGTACCCCTTAGTTCTGTTGTCATTTTTTTGTTGTTGTTGTTAACTTCGCTATAGCATGTGTGCTCAATAGAGAGACTAGAGAGACAGAGGGAAAGTGAGACATCACCCCATCCCCTCCAGGAGATGGCCATGTGGCAATGCCTTCCTCATTCTCATCTCAGGATTTTGGACACATATATATGCCCAGCATGCTTTTTGAGCTACCGGGTCTGGGAAATTGAACTGCTAAGTCAGTCACATGGGATCCAGCCACCTTAATCTCCATGTCACCTCTGGCTAGTATCCTGACCTCTGATTATGCAGGGCCCTCCCAATGGCTGCATGTGTGTGCACACACACACTACACATAGCTGTGTGTGACACTGCACGTAGACTTTCAGGTATCAACAACAGGATGGAGGAAATTATTTTGGGTGGGGAGGCCTGCCCAATTCATTCCCAATCTCACCCCACAGGAAGAGAACTGAGCTATTACATGAAACTGATGTTGACTGAGGAATGTTCATCAATTTCATCTTTGCTGATAGGGTAGACTTTTATCTCTTAAGTGTGTATGTACATGTTGGAAGTGCTTTTTTGACTATATGTAAATGAAAACCTGACTAATAAAGACATAAACAAATTGGGATGTTTTTCTCATACAAGAACATCCAAAGGTAGCAGCAGTTAACTCTGCTTTAGAGACTGGGTTATGTCAGGATCCCCTCCCTAATTGACTGCATTTTCCTCAAGGTCACAATATGGCTGCTATAGTGACAGACATCGTATCTGTATTTGGATGTGGGAAGTAATATGTCTCTTTTACCTGGAAAGCTAAATACTCCAAGAACCCCTCCCCAATCTCAGTACATTTCTGCTTATGTCTTATTGATTAGGGGCAAGAGAAAATAAGAAAAGGAATATTTAATGTTTCTAAACATTAAAATAAGTAAAGGTTTGGGAATGAGAATTGGATAGGACCTCTCACAAGTCTGCCCCAGCCCACTCCTTCATATATGAATATACTGACTCTCTCTGAGGGTTCAGAAGACCACCCTCGGATCTTAGCAAGTTATTACCTCCAACTCACAAGCACTGTGTATCTGCATGACATGCAGTTTTCTTCCTCAGGTCTAGGCTGTAGAACCTCGTGCTCACCCAGTTATGGCTGAGAGACAAGTGGTCTATCCCCAACACATCAGATAAATGATGAGAAAAGGGACTAAGGGACTCACATTCAGATTCCCCTTCAGAAACTGAGAGGATGGGAAGACAAAATTCACATCGGCTGCATATATATCCTGCTTGGCAGGAGTAGTGAGGTGTTCCTACCCTGCTGATATAACTCGTTCCTTGATTAGCCAACTCTGTACCTTCTTTGTGTTCTGGGGAAGACCCTCCCATTTACTTCCATGGCCTCAGGGATGATCCTTTGGAGGCCTTTTCTGATAAGCGCATTGGGCAGAATATCTTTGTGAGAGAGACATAGACTTTTATAGTCCAACTTTTTTTTTTTTAATTTTGTTATACAGCATATGTGCTTGCTGGAGAGACAAAGAGGGGTGGGGGATGTTAGCATGTTTTTTAAGCCACCAGGTCTAAGACTCAAACTCACAGTCAACCATAAAGGATCCTGCCACCTTAACCGCCATACTACTGGCTGGCCTCCTTTTGATTTTTAATCGATAATAATTATTATTTTTTAATTTGCCAGAGGGCATATGCACTTACCAGAAAGAGATAAACAGAGAGGGGGGAGTGAGAAAGCATGGGGATGGTCATTTGCAATTCCTTCTCCTCCATCTCTCCCTCCTTCCAGGATTTTGGGTGTGCACACACATGCACCCAATGTTTTATTCTAAATCTTGCAGTTGGCCACATGGGATCTTTTATTTTTAAGAGAGGTTTTTGCTATAGGGTGCGTGCGCTCGCCAGAGAGACAGAGAGAGAGAGAGAGAGAGAGAGAAAGCAAAAATCATTCCCCAGGGAGGATGGCCACGCCACAATCCCTTCTCCTCCATTCTCCTCTCAGGATCTTGGGCACACAGGCACACATACCCGGCATGAGTTTAAGCCACCGGGTCAGGGACTCAAACCACGGTCGACTACATGGGAGTCCAGCGAAATAGCCATTACGCTAACTGCTGGTCCCGC
>NW_006159757.1:8135649-8136694 GCF_000334495.1 Tupaia belangeri chinensis
CCCGCCACATGGGATCTTATGGTCTTCTATCCTTTTTTCTTTTTCTGGAGAGTTTGCGGTTTTCTTGTTTTGTTTTGTTTTTGCTATAGGGTGCATGCGCTCACCAGACAGACAGAGACAGAGAGACAGAAAGTGAGAAATCACCCCTCAGGGTGGATGGCCACGTCGCAGTCCCTTCTCCTCCATTCTCCTCTCGGGATATTGGGCACACACACACACGCACCCGGCGTGAGTTTTAGCCACCTGGTCCGGGACGCGAACCGCGGTCGACTACATGAGAGTCCAGCGACATAGCCATTACGCTAACTGCTGGCCCCAGGATCTTGCAGTCTTAACCACCACACCATAGGCTGTCCCTTGTCATCCAACTTCTAAAATTAGTTTATTTACTGATTTCCTGAGACAGAGAAAAGCACTCTTTATGTTGTACTCCTCGCCCCTACCCCCCAACTGACCCCTCGACCCCTCAGCCCTGCAGTCAGCCAGCTTGTTGAGACAGACCTGGAAGCACACCGGAAGCCACCCCACATGGTTTCTGTACCAGCGCACCTACTGCCTGTGCCACCACTTCTGGCCTATAGTCCAGTTCTTGTGGGTGTATATTCAGGGTCTCGGGATTGCTTCAAGGGTTGAACAGAGACAGGCCACTGCTTCTTTGACAGTATAATTACTTCAAAAATGTAGTCAGCTTCTGGTCTAATTCTGTCTGATTGCCTGATGTGGAGACTGCAGCAAGGCCCTCCCCTTGAGATGGCCATCCAGCCTAACAAGTTAGGATTGGCAGCTATTTTCCCACCTTTCTCTTACTTAGCCGAAAGGCTAGTACCTTAAGGCAAGTCAAAACAAGTCATAGCTCTAAAATAAATAAATAAACATTTTAAAAAGTAGCAGCAAGTTCATGAAATCTTCACACCTTGGCTCCTAATCTTATCTCCTGCCAAGTTGGCCATTGTTGATTTTACTCAATTGGGTCCAGTTAAGAACACAGTAAGTGAATTTCTTCACCCCTTCTAAGTCTCCATATCAGGGACCTCAGTCAATTTAA
>NW_006159757.1:8136734-8139757 GCF_000334495.1 Tupaia belangeri chinensis
AAAAAAAAAGTCCCTAATTTTCCAGCCTGAAGTAGTTGGGTCCCCAATGTCTGCCACCTACCTCTTCCGTTTAGTTGATTCAACGTTTTAGTATGTTTTAGTATTTAGTTTCCTGGAACCACTCATTGTCAGATACCAAATTCTCTATTAGTTAGGGATGTTTTGACTTTAAGTAACAGAAACACAATTTACTATGACTTAATGAAAGGGTTTCTTTCTCTTAAATAATAAATCCGGGGAGGACAGCAGATGGCATAGTAGTTAGGTCATTGGATTCCAACATGGCGGACCAGGGTTTGAGTCTTGAACCCAGTGATTTGAAACATGTCCAAGTGTTCCTAAGATCCCAGGAGGAGAATGGAGGAGGAACTGCGATGTGGCCATCCACCATGGAGGGTGATTTCTCACTTTCCCTTTCACTGTGTGTCTCCCCCAACCCAACCCAGCAGCACACAGGCCCTAAGACAAAAACCTCTTAAAAAAAAAGTCTTGAATTTAGGTTTCATGCTGGAGACAAAGGAGCAGCACCAACTGCATCCTTCTCTCTCTAACATGGCTGACCAGGGTTCGAGTCTTGAACCCAGTTATTTGAAACATTTCCAAGTGTGCCCAAAATCCCAGGAGGAGAATGGAGGAGGAACTGTGATGTGGCCATCCACCATAGAGGGTGATTTCTCACTTTCCCTTTCACTGGGTGTCTCCCCCACCCCAACCCAGTAGCACACAGGCCCTAAGGCAAAAACCTCTAAGAAAAAGTCTTGAATTTAGGTTTCATGCTGGAGACAAAGGAGCAGCACCAACTGCATCCTTCTCTTTCATCAGGAAAGTAAAAGCGTTTCCCCAAAGACCCCAGGTATTTCTGTGTTCACCCCCAGACAGAATTGTGACACTTAGGTGCTGGGGAAGTAGGAAATTGGTCTCTCCTAGAAGGGCTGCGGGGGGGCATGCTGTCAGCTCACCACTACTGCGTGGGAAGAGGGCTCAGCCAGCTTATCAGGGCCTGTTCAAAAGGACCCCATGGGCCTATGTACGGTGCTTCATATTCCAGGTCTTAAAAGTTACTCAAAACAGATATTTTAGACAAGCACCAATCTCTGACTAAAGATTTTAAAACCTCCTACTAAAATGAACTATTTCAAATTCCCAAGATTAATTTGAAGTTCAAAACTGACATGCTGTCTGTAGGTCAGTACCACATCACGGCCTTGCCCACTGACTGAGGATGCTCAGGGATCCAACGCTGGCTGGCGGGACTGAGGACTGAGAGCTGAGGTCTTAGAACTCAAAGTTCATCCATGTCTGCCAGGACAGGATGAGTCTGTTTGTCTTTCAAGCGCCAGGAAAACTGGGGTGAGCTGGTTAAGTTTCGGCATACCTGAGTGTCTAGTGGTTTTAGTAAGGTGCTCATGCTTTCACATTTACAAAAGTCAGAAAAAGAAAAAAAATAGTATCATCGCTAAGCTATAAATGTGCTCTTCTTGCCAATTATGTTATACATTCATCTATTTACTAGCACTACTTACATAATTTAGAACTACATTTGTGTCTGTTTGAACAGGATTTTGGCATAGCTAAAGCTTTTCAAAAATACCCAAAGTGCCTAATAGTAAATACTTAATAAATACCTTTTCAATGGTTAACTGGTATAAAAATATATAATGTCCCTGAATACCCTTACTCTATATAGACAAGAAGAGAGATGGTCTCTTTTAACACTGGACAAAGCAAGTTCTATCACTATTCCTCCCTTGCCCAGTATTTCCAAGTTCATTTTTCTCTTTTTGTGAGAGAGATTTTTGCTATAGAGCATGTGCACTCACTGGAGAGCAGACAGAAAGTGAGAAATCACCCATGGGGGATGGCCACACCCACAATCCCATCTCCTCTCAGGATCTTGGGTATGCACACACACATGCCCAGCTTATTTTAAGCCTCCAAGTCCGGGAATCAAACCGTGGTAGACTACGTGGGAGTCCATGGCATAACCATTACACCATCTGCTGGTTGCCTCCAAGTTCATTTTTCAAAAAGAAGTTCAGCATCTAACTTCAGCCTCTACTTCTCCTTTATGCCCCGGGAAGATGAGTATTTCAGCACAAATAAGCTGCTGAGGGCCGCTGCTTACTGCGGAAAACATGGGGGCACCCACAGTTGGGAATGTTATTTCAGTCTTTGCAAACAACTTCTGGATCTGCCCAAAAGGTTGTGCTTAGTGGGAGGGGACTTGCTCTTCAGAATGAGAGGCTCTGTGGGTGACTGGTGGGAAGTCTGAAGCACAAGTGAGGAGGAGGATTTAGTCAAGACAGGTTGCTTTGTCCAAAAGCTTGAGGAAAAAGTATTGCCTTTATTCCTGTAGATTCATTGTTACAAAATTAATACAACTGCTGAGACAGAGCAAAATGTGGGAATGATATACCATTTACTGTTGAGGCAAACGTTTCATGAGTCTTTTTAAAATTTATTTTCTATTTTAAATTAGTTTGTTTGTTTTGCTATAAGGTGTATGTACCTGCTGGAGAGAGAGAATGTGGGAAAGTAAGAAATCACACCCCATGATGCAAACTCTTCTCCCTTGTTCATTCTCCTTGCAGGGTTTTGGGTTTACACACACACACACACACACACACACACACACTCATGTCCAGTATGATTTTCAAGTCATCAGGTCTGGGACTCGAACTGTGCAACTGGTCATATGTGATCCAATCACCTTAACCTCCACGCCAACTGACTGATGATCTGCATTCATGGGTCTTATAAGCAACTGTCCAGGACAAAGTCCATTGGGAATCTGAGACTTCATTAAAGTGAAAATCATTCGTTTTACTTCCTCAGGTATTTTCTCAAGGACAAGGATGGAATTCTTCAATTAGATGCCATCTCAAGCAACGGGCCATCTTGCACCTTACCCTGCCTTTCAGTGCTTTATACTCCAAGGCGAAGGACAGAGATGTGTAAGATTAATCTCAGGCTAAGGAGATAAAGTCATGGTGCTCTCCTTGTCCCTGGCACTCTTTACATTT
>NW_006159757.1:8140038-8144354 GCF_000334495.1 Tupaia belangeri chinensis
TCTTTCCATTTGCTTGTTCCAGTGCGAACCTTCTGCCCCCACATCACGCCCCCTGAGTCCTGAGCTTGGGCTGAGAAACCACTGTGCCTTTCCTACTGGAAGTCTGCTAGCTAACATATGCTGAAATATATTAACTGGCTGGCCAGTGACAACTGTTCATATTATGGTTACACTGAAGGCAGAAATGTAAAGACAGCCTTAAGAGAAGCACAAGATCTTTGTAGCCAAAGACACTCACCTTGGCAGAAATGCCAAGAATAGTTTCATAGAGAAATAAGCAAAGTGAGTCAGAGAGTGTGAGTCAGAGAGGATGATGAGTCACTGGACCAGGAGAGATCCAAGGTGACGGGGAAATGAGAAGCTATACCTCTTCCATCCTGTCCCAGTCTCCTTAGGACTACCCACAGGACTAACAGGGTTTGCTGTTTGGTGATGTCTTCGGCACAAATAAACATCCTTTTTGTTTTCTCTGATAACATTCAGATTAATTAGGCTATAACAGAATTCATAACTCTTTTTACAACACTGAATGCCTAAAGAACAACTCATAGGGAGGGAGCCATGGAAGAGAATGCATTTGAAAAGAGTGAACCCAGAGAAGCCCTTGCTACCTCCACCTGCATGAAGAGGAGGGTGTACTGATTCCTGACCGAGGGAATCCTGGGACAGTATGGGGACGGTGACTTTACTGCGCAGCTACACTTGAAGACAGTGGAAATTAATCAGCAGAGCTTGCTTTGAGCTTCTAAAATAATGAGGAGTTTCCTATTTATTTCTTTATCCATTCATTTATTTTTTGAGAGATTTTTGCCATAGGGTACATGCCCTCACCAGAGAGACAGAGACACACACCCCCCCCGGGCACGCCAGCCATGCTGCAATCCCTTCTCCTCCGTTCTATCAGGATTTGGGGCACATACACACACATGCGCCTGGCATGAGTTTCAAGTCTCCAGGTCCACGATTCAAATCATAGTCAGCCATGTGGGAGTCCAGAGCCTCAACCACCATGCCACCTGCTGGCCCCAGGATTTTCATTTTTTTTTTTCTAAAAGTCAACTCATGCGCCAGCCTGTGGTGTGATGGTTAAGGTGGCTGGAGCCCATGAAGTCGATTGCACAGTTGGAGTCTCAGAACCCTTGACTTAAGAAACATGACAGGCACATGTATGTGCATGCCTAAAATCCTGAAAGGAGGGAGACGGAGAGGGATTGCAGCATGGCCATTCCTTATGGGGGTGGTGGGAGGTCAGACTAAAGACTATTCCTTCCTCTCTGTCTCTCTCCATTTCCCTATGGTGAACACAACCACCTTTTGGCTAGTTAAAAAATAAAAAGTTCAGGAGTTCTTTAGCATATCTTATTTCTACAAACATATTCTTTTTTAAAAATTGTTTTAAATTATACTTTATTTAGTTATTCATTTATTTTACTTTGACCAGAGAAAGACAGAGAGAGAGAGAGAAAGCAAGCCACCAGTCTAGGACTCGATCCATGGTTGGCCATGTGGGGGTGTCCAATGCCTTAACCACCATGCCACCTGCTGGTCTCTATATATCCTTTTTTAAGAGAAAATACTATCAAGACATTTAGAAAAATCATAAACAAACACAGTAACTTTTAGAGAGATTTGTTTAATAAACAAGTTTCTATGCATGTTGTGGGAACATAAAACAGGCCATCCTGACTACGGAAGACTGCTGGTTGTCCACCCTAGTATCTACTCAGCCCTTCTCCTTAGAGATAGGGCCTCCACATTTTAGCTGGACAAGAAGCCTCCTGGCCTCTTTTGCAGCTCGGTACACATTTGACTAAGTTCTGTGCAGAAACACTGCTCTGTGGTATGAACGGCTGGCACATGCCTGGTGACACTCCTCCACCCCTTGTCTCCTCCTTGCAGGTGAAAGGAGAATGTGCAGGCCAGCAGAGCAATCAGATAATATTTGTGTCCCTGACACCTTCACCTGGTCACCTCTGGACTGCTTATCTTGGAAGGAACAAAAGTACTCTCTTATCTTATTTAAGCCACTGTATTGGGTTGAATAGTGTGTCCTTCCCCCAACTTTTGATCCTTCCTGAGACTTCAGAATATAAACATATTTGGAAACAGGGTATGTGCAGACCTAATCAGTTAAGGTGAGGTCATAATGGAGTAGGGCAGGCCCTAAATCCAATATGACTGATATTCATTATAAAAGAGACACAGAGACAGAAAGATGCCCACGGAGAAAGTCACATGACACCAGGACCAGGGACTAGGGCCATGTGTATAATTCAGGAAGGCCAAAGATTGCCAAGAGCCACCACATGCTAGAAGAAGCCAGGTAGGACCCTTCCTAGGGCCTTCAGAGGGAGAATGACCCTACCGACACCCCGATTTCAGAACTGTAACTTCCAGAACCATGGAGAATAAACTTCTGTTGCTTTAAGCCCCCTAGATGTGTGGTCTGAAATAGCAGCTCCAGGAAACTCAAAGAGATATTTTCAATTTGCTGTCTCCGTCGTCTAAGGTCAAACATAACCCTGGTACACAAATCATTCAGGACACACGCTGTGTATTCCCCTGATTCACAGACTGTAAAGGCAGTTTTAACACGTTTCCCCCAGTTCTGCCCAGAACACTTCCCTCTGCACCCCCACCGGGGCTCAGCAGTGTTCTCTGTGGCCACCTTCCCCCACAGTATGACGAAATGTACCCAAGAGCAGGAGAGCAAGCAGAACTGATTACAATGAGGTTACTCAGAGCTCCCTTTCTTGTACACAGGTTCTCCTTTATTCTCATCTTTCTTTACTCTTCTCCCCTCACCACCTATCCCTGACCCACCCTTTCTGGACAAGGAACCTCTGGGCCACCCAGCAGCCAATCTCAATGTGCTAAATGGGAGTGTTTAAATTTTTAAATTTCTCTAGAACAGCTACAGTAACTAGGTTTTCTGCACATCCAAAGTTCAGATACGTACTACATTAACTCCAAAAAACCCAGCGACAAGAAAACCAAAGTTTTAGTTGGGTCACTGCACATCAAATCAACGAGGAAGCAGGCGCCGTCAGCTGCTCTCTGCTTTTCCTCCTGCTGTGAGTGCCAGCTGCCAACACCAACAGCAGACGCACCTGTGCAGGCAGCCGAGCCCATCGGCCCCTCTCTGCCCGTGGCAACAGCACCGAGGAGACCCCGTGCACCACGTCTCCTCCAGCATTGCCCGAGTCCACGTCCCTGCAAGTGTCAGCACCACGAGGGCCTCAGCTGAACCACCACCACACGTCAGGTATTCCCTTTGGCACAGAAACCCCTTCCTACAGATGGCAGAAGCTAGGACAAAACTGCGAAAAGCAAACAAAGTGCTCTTCAAGTTCATGAATGCATTATTACTAATTCCCTTAACACAACATAAGCCTTAAATTATTGATTAAAAAAAAGTCGAAGACAATAATTTGTCCAAAAATGTTCATGGCTCTAAGGAGTTGTCACTCACTCGTGAACTAGTACCACAGCGTCTAGTATGTCACTAGCGCTGGGCACATGGGCAGTGGACAGAATGGTTTTTTGCATGCTGGACTTTACACCCCAGTGGGGATGCCAGAAAATGTCAGGGATGTGACCAGGGCTCTGATACAGGTTGGCGGAGGGCATGAGAGGAGCACTGAAGAGTCTACACCTCGATTTGGCTGTGTACTCCCACATGTGTATATGCATGTATAGATACTAACAGGAATTAATAACCTAAGCGAGAGAGAACTGAGGAGTAAAAACTATCTAGGTTAGGATGACAAAAGCAGTAAAGGGAGGCTACTCGCGTTCATGCAGGGCTAAGGTGCTGCACAGTGGAAGTCAGATCCCACGTGGCTAACAAGGATTTGAGTCCCTGACCTGTCCTGACACCATGGAAAACTGGAGGAAAAAGGATTGTGGCATGACCAGACCTACTGGGAAGGCTCTCTCTCGCTCTCTCTCTCTCTTTAAAAAAAAAAAAAAAAAAAAAAAAAAGCCCCGGAAGCCAAACATGAGGAACTACAAGAAGTTCAGGAATGAGGGCAGAAGCAGTGGTAAGTGAACAGGGAATTAGACCACAGACGGCTTCTTGGGACCACTGGACACATCAAGGAAAACCTGCAGCAGCCTGAGCTTGAGAATACCGGATTCAGTGAGGGTGAAGTCTGTACCTCAGGATGAAATCATAACACCCAGGAAAAAAAAAAAAAAAACTTGCTGGGTTAAATAGAGGAAGCCCAGCTGACCTCCCAGAATGCCACTGGAGATAGTCTTTTTTTTTTTTTTTTTTTTTTTTTGGGGTTTTTGCTATCGGGGGCCTGTGTTCC
>NW_006159757.1:8144450-8145171 GCF_000334495.1 Tupaia belangeri chinensis
TGTCGGGATCTTAGGCACGCATGCACATGCGCCCGGTGTGAGTTTTAAGCCACCGGGTCCAGGACAAGAACCGCGGTTGACTACGTGGGAGTCCAGCAACATAGCCATTACACTAACTGCTGGTTCCCCGAGATAGTCTTTTTTCAGACAGCTTCATGTAAACGTCATCTCCAGCTAAAACTTGGAGATCTATTTCTAAGGAAAAGGAGGTAAATGCACAATTCTAGGGAAGGCCTTGGCAACCATCCAATCAGGGGGCCGTCTTGTTTGCTTATGTTGTCCGCTGGTTTATCTCATGTGCCTAGACCACCGTGTGGTACATGGTGGCTATTCAACGAATATTTACTGACGATAATAAAACAGGGTCAACCCTGCAGCCTAGTGATTAAGGGAAGCTGGACACCTCATAGCTCACCGCAGTTCGAGTCTTGGCCCTGGTGGCTTGAAATACATGTTGTATGTGCGTGCATGGATGCCCAGAATCCTTATGATAAAGAAATGAAGAAGGGATCATGGTGGTGACCATTCCCTACTGGGGAGTGCTTTCTCCATGTTTCTCTTTCTCTCTCTGTCTCTTTGGTGAGTGTGCACACCCTATGTTGATTAAAAAACAAACGAACAGGGACCAGCAGGTGGCATGGTGGTTAAGGTGCTGGACACTCCCACATGGCTGACCACAGTTCAAATCCTGGACCTGGTTGCTTGCTTTCTCACTTTCCCT
>NW_006159757.1:8145449-8153267 GCF_000334495.1 Tupaia belangeri chinensis
GTGCATGCCCACGATAAAGAATGAATTGCGGCATGGCCATCCCCTCTCACAGGTGATTTCTTACTTTTTCTCTGTCTGTCTCTACAGTGAGTGAGCACTCACACCCTAAGCAAAAATCTCTCTAAAAAAAAAAAAGAAAAAAAAAGAAATAAGAATGTATCAGAAATATTACAATATTTCAACAAGACTTTAAGGTAAAGAAACTAAGATGTATAAAATAGGAAAGAAAAGATGAAGACATTAAAAGATAAATTCTGAAGATCCAGTATCTGACTAACTAGAATTCCAGGAAAAGAGAACATAAAACTAAAATGATGTCACAATCATCTTAACACATATTAAGATTAATTTCCCAACCTTAAAGACACAAGCCTTGGGGGCAGCTGGTGGTATGCTAATTAAGGTAACTGCATCCCACAGAGCTAATGGTGCCAGACCTGTAGGTTTGAGAAATATGCCAAGTGTGTATGTGTGTGTGCATGCATGCCCAAAATCCTAAGAGGAGAAGGAGCTGTGGTGTGGCCAACTCCCCAGGGATTTGCTTTCTCACTTCCTCCCCACCCACTCTCCAGTGGGTGCTACCACCTGTTGCAAATAAATGAATAAATGAATGAATGAATGACACAAACCTCTGGATTAAAAAAGCCAACCATATCATGCCATTTCAGAATACTGGGAATAAAAAAAAAAAAGATACTGACACTTTCCAGAAAGAAAAAGACATGTGATATTTACAGAAAACTCAAAATAGGGCTCGACTTCTTAACATCAGCTGCAGGAGCTAAGAGAATAGATAAGAGTGTGGAAGTCTGCTGGAATACAACCGAAAAGTCAGCCACATCTACAAGTATAAAAATCAAGGGTGAGGGTAGAATGAGGACTCTCCAGACATGCATAAACTATAACATCCTAATGGAGTTTCAGGGTGATTATATTCTATTTAAGGGAGATTGTGGGCTGAGAATGTGGACAATAGGAAATTCTAAAAATAAGGCTCCAACGCTGAAATACAGCCAAGGGGATGTCTCAAGATGGCAGCACAAAGCATACCCAGGAAGTGGCCAGCCTAGATGAGGACACAGGTCAGAGGACTCTGGGAGAGACGTCTCCAGGGAAATGCAACACTAATAGGTTATTTGATGTATCTAACACTTTGGGAAAAATTATTGAATGGCACATAAAGACTAATGGATGAATTAGAAAAAAAAATCAAGTACATAAGCTATATTTTTTAAATTGGGTAACTACTATTGATTCTAGGAAAACAGAAGTCATGTTAAGAAAATAATATGCTACCTGGATCATAAGTGATTAACATTTATCTAACACTAAATTAGCAGTGACAATGGCTTTAACAAAAAGCTGGTGATATATGGGCAAGCTCCACAGCCCAGTGGCTAAGTGAGTTAGATTTAACATGGCTGACAACAGTTTGAATCCTGGTCTCAGAAGCTTGAAAAACAACTGGGGAGTGGGAGGGTCCGCAGATGGCATGATACTTAAGGTGCTGGACTCCCACATGGTTGGCCCCAGTTTCAGTCCTGGACCGGGCGGCTTGCTTTCTCCCTTTCTCTCTCTCTCTCTCTGGTGAGTTAAAAAAAAAAATACAGTAATAATAATAATAATTAAATAAATTATTAAAAACAAAACAAAACAAAAAAAAACCTGGGTGCATGTGCTTGCATGCCCCAAATCCTGATAGAATGGAGAAATGGAAAACGTATTGTGGTGTGACCACACATCATTGGGAGTTGCATTCTCCCTCCCCACCTCTCTGGTGAGTGCACATACCCTCTGACAGTGAAAACAAAGTTTGTAATTAATGGGCTGGCCCATGGCCTAGCTAATAAGGCAGCCAGATTTGCCCCATGGCTGACCACCTGGTTTTGAGTCTCAGGCCCAGTGGTTTGGAAAATACACCAGGTTCATCTGTGTGTGTGCCACAAATCTCAACAGGATGGAGAAATGGAGGAGAGGGAGTTTGGACATGATCGCACCCCACTAGAGGTTCCCTCTGCTTTCTCTCTGGAGAGCATACATACCTTTTGGCAATAACAAAAAAGAGTTAGGAGGGACCGGCAAGTGGCACAAATGGTTACACTGCTAGACCCCCACATGGCTGATGCTGCCTGTCCCAGACCTGGCAGCTTGAAACCCATGCCAGGCATGTGTTTGTGTCCCGAATCCCAAGAGGAGAATGGAGAAGGGATTGCAGCATGCCAGCCCACTTGGAGGGTGATCTCTTGCTGTCTCTCTGTCTCCAAGGGGAATGCATGTGTCCTATAGCAAAAATCTGTCTAAAGTAAGAATAAGGAAAATAAAAGTTGATATACAATATATTGGAAGAAAGGGAAAGGAGAAATGGGCCGTGAGAGTTGGTTAAGAAAACTAAACACTCCTTTCTCATGCCAAAGAATCATTAGAAAAACATCTAAAAATAACAAATCAAGAAATAGCATTATAAACAAATGAGTTACCGATAAGAAATGGATGGCATGAACACACAGGTAGAAGTGCTGAATGTGTTTTCATTTGGGGAATAGGGCTGGTAGGGGGAAAGGGCTGGTCTAGTTTGTGACAAGTTTTTGAGTGCTCAGTTGATTTTATAATTATATACAGATTTTGACAATAATTAAAAAACAGAATAGGACTATCAACCTTCAACTTACTTTTTAACCCAAATTTTGGTAACTGGCAAAATTCCATTTGAATGGCTCAATCCAGTTAGACCTACATAAAAATATCCATAAAGGATCTTCAAATAACTTATTAAAAGTGTGTATTATGTAAAAGCTAAGCATGAATTTCAATTTGGGGGGGGAGTATCAAAATAAAATTATACTTTCACTCCATTTTCCCATGAACTTAAAAAATTATTTACTTATTTAGCCAGAGGCCATGTGCACTTACCAGAAAGCAGCAGAGACAGAAGGAGAAAGCACTTAATAGGGCATGGTTGTGCTGCAATCCCTTCTACTCCAGTTGTCCATCATGTGGGATTTCAGGCACACACACACACACAAACACGCTCAGCATGTTTTTCAAGCCACTGGGGCGAAGATTTGAACTGCAGTTGGCCAAGTGAGATAGGGCATCAGGCTCCCTTAACCACTAGGCCATGGGGGCCAGCCCTTTTCATGAATGTTTTGAAGTTCCTTTGCACAGTCACCTAGGGTGGTCTGTTGGTTTGCCTTCAGTCACTTCTGAAGCAATTAGGCATCAGTATGATTTTGTTTCTTAGTTCCAGCTCCTGGCAAAGTACACTATTACAAGCAAATGAAAATGTGTCTTTACTGGTTGTTGTTTTTTTTCCCTTGCCAAATCATCAGACTGATTGCAACTGTCCCTTCTGGTTTTCCAGAGGAATTAGAAATCAAGTTCCCTTAGCAACGCTATCCTTCTTACCCCATTTCTTCCTATCAGAGAAGATCTCGTTTCAGTAAACCAGGAACTCACGTGGGCTTGTCATAAGCCGCCCATCCACGTATGGACAGTATTGTACCAAAAACTGAAAAGTTCATGTGTTCACTGCTTAGACAGGAGACTTAGCTGTGGGACAAAAAATGCAACAGGAAGAGAAGAGGATAAGAGAGACATAATGAAAGTATTTTTAATATTGTGTCAGAGTACAGAGGAAGGAGAAAAGGTGGTTGCTAAAGAAAAAGAGCCAGCTGTTGCCAAATCGGAAGTCGCTGGTACCACAAAAATATATCTAAAACCATCAGCAGACCACATAACTTTTAGACACTAACATAACCATGCTTTATCATAGTTGCATGAACCCAAGGCAATATACATATAAAATCTCTAACTTTTCCCTTCTAGAAAGTTTTATTAATAGATTTTACTTAAAAATATGTTATCTAGGGACCAGCAGATGCCATAATGGTTACGTTGCTGGACTCCCATATAGTCGACCGTGGTTCAAGTCCTAGATCCGGTGACTTAAAACTCACGCTGGATACATGTGCTCCATGCCCAAGATTCTGAGAGAATGGAGAAGGGATTGCAGTGTGGCCATCCTCCTGAGGGGTGATTTCTCGCTTTCTGTGTCTCTGTCTCTTTGATAAGAGCACGTGCCCTATAGTAAAAATCTCTCTCCAAAAAAAATTGTTATCTATTTGTGACTGTCTAGCTGCCAACCAAAACAAAGGAAACTTAAATAGCATTTCACAGAATAGGTCTCTGTGTTGCTTTTTGTTCAATAAATAATATCTCTATGATAATAATTGACTTCAGAGTAAGAAGAATACTCTTTGGAAGGAAATTGCTAATGTCTTCATGCTATCAATACGTTTGCATTTACATGAAAGGTCAATATTATTATATTCATTATTCCTTAAAAGATATTGAAACCTTTAAAACATCCTATTTTAAAAAGTAAAACTGCCTGGGGCCAGCAGTGGAGTAGTGCTTAAGACACTGGATTCCCACATGGCTGACTGTGGTTCAAGTCCCGGATCAAGAGGCTAGAGGATCATGCTGGGCACATATGCATGCATGCCCAAAATCCTGAGAGGAGAATGGAGAAAAGATTGTGGCATGGCCATCCTTTCTGGGGCTGTGAGGGGAGAGGGTGATTTCTCACTTTTCCTTTCTGTCTCTCTCTAGTAAGTGCATGTGCCACATGACAAAAACCTAATAGTAATAATAAAATTACACACGCAGCTCTACCGTTTAAACACATCCAGTCTTGTACAGCTCTGGCTGAGCCACTTTTGTTATCTTAGATGGGGGTCAGTTAATAAGAGAGAAATCATCTTCTAGACCAGAGGTCTAGAAATGAACTGACTAATGAAAGTACAGGAAAGAAACAATAAAGGCAGGAAATTATCAAGGAAAATTTCCAGACTCAGGACAGTAGTTCAAAATCTTCCTGAGAGAAGAAAAACCAGTCACAAAGAATATTGATTTTTTTTTGTTTTTTTTTTTATCAACAGCAATACAAGAAAATGATGTAGCAATGCCTTAAAAATTCCGGGGGAAATGGATTTTACTCAGGAATTTCACATTTATTCAAAAAATTAAGTACGGTGGGGCCAGCAGGTAGCGTGGTGGTTAAGGCACTGGACTTCTACATGGTCGACCGCAGTTCAAGTCTCGAACCTAGTGGCTCATGCCAGGCGCACGTACATGCAGGCCCAAAATCTTGAGGGGAAAATGAAGGAAAAGGGATTACAGGGTGACCATCCCTCCTGGGGGGTGATTTCTCACTTTCTGTCTGTCTCTCTGGTGAGTGCATACATCCTATAGCAAAAATCTCTAAAAAAAATTAAGTATGGTGACAGAATTAAGGTATTTCAGACAGTAAGTCCTCAGAAAACATATCTCCCATGTTCTTTTTCTCAGGAAATACTGGAGGATAAGCTGCACCAGAAATAGAGAGGACATCAAGAAAGACAGGATCCAGCACAAAGGAGTCAACATGGGAGAGGCAAAGAGAACTTTGACACTCCACAGATTTCACAAAAAATAATTCTGTCCTCTAACACCCACTCCTACTTCTATTTATTCTTTCAAAGTAGTCATAAAAGAACATTTTTAAATAATCCATAATTTTATATTTAGCAGTTTGTACATTTTTCTCAGTTGAGCCAATTGTCTCCCATGGTTAATTTTCATTAACATACAACTTAATGTTTTCCCTGGAATTGAGTCAGAGTATATAATAAATTCCACCTTCCTCTTTAGAGACAGCCTTCCAAGAACCCTTCCTCTTCCTGCTCCCATGTGGAATGAGAGTTCTCCAGGCCTTTGCATAGCTGATTAAGACTGACCAAGACTTCCTTTCATCATCATCTTGAGGATTACTCTTCCTCTCTCCTGCACTGGGTTCCCTATTTCCTGAAATCAACATCACCTTTTTCTGGATTTGCTCCTTGAATTGTAATGGGTTGAAGAGTGAATTGAAATTAAGGAGGTGGCAACTGAGTAGCCTGAGACATGTGCTCAGGAAGAGAACAGTAAGCCTTGAAAGAATGTCTTTAGAATTGTTTTGGCAGAGACCAGAAGCAATAAACTAAAAAAGTGAGTAGTTTCTGCAAGGGAGGTACCCTGTTGTTTTCCTAATAAGGCTCCTGGTGCCATCAAACCTTGCATGAGTAGCAACTCTCTAGGCACAAGATCATGTTGGAAGAAGAATGGGGGAAAGAGGTAACTCTACAGGCAGAGGGAACATAAGCAAAAATAAATGATGCATTTCTCCCTGCTGGAACACACGGCAAAGGTATGGGGTAAGAATAAGCTCAAAGATGGTGAGAACTTCCAGGTTACTAACATAAGGAGTCTAGACTTGACTATGGAGAGTGACTGAAAGATCTTTATATAGGAAGTGGCTTCAACAATTGAGGAATTACTCTGGCAGAGTAAGAAAATGAGAACAGTAAGACCTGTGGGACCATGGGCATATTCCCAGCAAGAGATGAGGAGGATCTGAAATAAATGAACCCCACTGGGTATAAAAGATGGAAAAGAGGAATGGCTTAATAGTTATGCCATTGGACTCCCACATAGTCAATCGCAGTTTGAGCCCAGAACTCGGAGACTTAAAACTCACACCAGGCATGTGTAGGTATGTGCCCAAAATCCCAAGAGGAAAATGGAGAAAGGATTATGGCATGGCTATCCGCCCTAGGGGATTTCTCACTTTGTCTCTCTCCCTCTGTCTCTCCAGTGAGCACATGTACCCTATAGCAAATATCTCTCTCTCAAAAAAAAAAAAAAGAAGGAAAAAACAGAACCAACAGATCTCAGTAACAGGCTGGATTGGATGTAAGAGAAAGGGAGGAATCTAGAATGATTCCTAGGTTTCTGAATGGATGATGCTTTTCTCCAAATTAGAGAATTCAGCAAGAGGGAGCCTGAAAGGGGAAAAGTGAGTTATGTGTGGGACGTGTTCGAGGTGTGAGGGAGACAATCAGGTGATGATGTCTAACAGGCAGCTGGATATAGATCTGAAGTTTTGTAATCAAGATTGGCTGAGATTAAGACATGTGTTAGTCATAGAGGAAACTAAGGGCCACAAGAGTAGACAGTATCACCTAAAAAGAGAATGAAGAGTGAGATAAAGGGAAACCTAGCAGGAACGGTGGTCACAGTCCTTAAAAGGGGGTAGTTAACAGTGACAAATGTCATAAAGAGCCAAGAAATAGATTCCATTCAAGGTGGGTAGCACTGATCATTGATGGAGATATTTAGGAGGTCTGGGGGAAGCAGAGGTCTCATCTGTAGTCCAGTCCCTAAGTGCAGGCTGAATGGAAGAGCTAATCAGAAGTAAGGAGACGGAGACAGGATGTGAATGATCCTTTGAGAAACATAGCTGTGAAAAGGAAGGATAGGAGCACTGGGTTGCCTAGGACTGAACTAAAATCCCAGGGTTTGGCCTTCTTTTCCTTAAAGATGAGAGAGATCTGAGTATGTTGATGTAACAATACAGGAAGTTTGAAGACATGGGAGAGACAAAAGTAAAGTCTTACCATGCAATGCAGCAATCACACTCCTAAATGTTTACCCAACGAATGTGAAAACTTACATACAAAAACAGCTGCACATAGATGTTTCTAACAGTTTTAGTCATAATTACCTAGAACTAGAAGGAACCAAGAAGTACTTCAGCAGGTGAATACATGAACTGTGGTACCATCACGCAATGGTGTATTATTCACTGATAAAAAGAAATGAGTTATCAGGTTAGAAAAGGTATGTCCTGGTTTTAAAAACGCTAAGTGAAAGAAGCAAATCTGAAAAAAGTTCCATGCTGTATGATTCTATCAAATTTTGGGAAAGGCAAAACTGTGGACAGTAAACAAATTAATAATT
>NW_006159757.1:8153307-8169268 GCF_000334495.1 Tupaia belangeri chinensis
AAGGGATTGTTTTTAGGGCAGTGAGACTATTCTGTATGATACCATAACAATGAATACATGGCATTATGCATTTGTGAAAACCCAGAAAACTTTATAGCACAAAGTAAACCTTAAATATGTAAATCTTAAAAGGAGGGGAGCAGCAAGTGGCATAATGGTTAGGGTGCTGGGCTCCCACATGAATCAGAGGTGGAGAGAGCAGCATTAACTCATGTTTACCTTAACATAGACACAGATGATTATGTATGAGGGGATCTTCAAAAAGTCCATGAAAAATGTGTATTGTTAAAAAAAAAACCTATGCATGGGAGCCGGCAGGTGGCATGGTGGTTAAGGGCACTGGACTCCCAAATGGCCAACTGTGGTTCAAGTCCCAGACCTGGAAGTTTGCTTTCTCACTTTCCCTTTCTCTTTCTCTCTCTCACTCTGTCCCTCTCTGGTCAAATTAAAATAAATAAGTAAGTAAAGTTAAATAATTCTTAAAAAACAAAACAAAACTGTGTATGGATCTTAAAAAAATTTTGCACCAAAATGAACTTGTACTTTAATTTCATTTTTCCATGAACTCTCTCACTCCCCTTGCATATACACAGGGCATTACACACATACATTTCCTACTAGCTGAGACTACTGATAAGCAACACACCCTAGCAGTAGTAAGTACATTTGATGCCCAGATCTAGGTTTCTAATCCTATTCTCCAATGTAAGGAACCAGGGCTCCTTGGAGAAAAGACTGTTTCTAGGACCGGGACAGGAAATATGCAAGATGAGCCTGCAGCATCTTACAGTACCAGAAAAGTAATAAAGTGCTGAAAATAAGCAAACAAGCATAAAACATCACACAACAATGAAATATGTTGAAAGTTTCCAATAGCCAAAGCTAGAAAAATGTGGGCAAAAAAATAATAGTAGTATTAAATCATAATTCAAAGTGTAATACAAATATCTATAATACTGAAATAAATGGTGAATAAGTGAGAACCAGGCAAATATTTTATGTGGACACTCTGTCCTTTAAGGAGATGGGCCCTAACTCCATATTCCTTGGTGTGCATTGTGCACAGAGACTGTGTTCCAAAGAGTAGAGAGCACAGGAATGGAGGGGGAAAACGAGTAACCTCAGTGGAAACATGGACGACCACTGTCTCCGCCAAGTGACCAAGGTCAACACCTACGGTGCTAAGTCACTGACAGTATGTTCCCTTGGCATGAAGTGACCACGGCACTTCATCCCCATATAAAAACTCACCAGTCCAGTCTAAACACAAGAAAACATCAGACAAGACCCAATTAAGGAACATTTTACAAAACACGTGACCAGTACTCTTCCAAACTGTGAAGGTGGCCAGCTGCCACAGCACAGCAGGAACACAATACTCCATGGTGCTGAAGCCACATGGACCCAGGTTCATACCCCAAGGCCTCCCTGTACATGCCAGGCTCATATGTACTTGTGGCATCCTGCCTGGTTGAGGCTGGGAGTGGGATCGTACCATGAAGACCCTGTCGGGCGTAACTGTCTTGCTCTTTCCCCTTCTGGGAAAATAAGTAAACAAACTTAAAACAAGAAAATCTGACCTGAAACAAGGAAAGTCTTTAGAAACTGGCACAACCAAGAGGACCCTAAGGAGACATGACTAACTCCAAGTAATGTACTACCCTGAATGGGATCCTGGAAGGACGTAAGGGGAAAAATGCAAGAAATCTGGATCAGCCCAATCTACTTTTTTTTTTTTTTTTTTGAGGTTTTTGCTATAGGGTGGGCGCTCGCCAGACAGAGAGAGACGGGGGGATGGCCACGCTGCAATCCCTTCTCCTCCATTCTCCTCTCGGGATCTTGGGCACGCACACACACACGCCCGGCATGAGTTTAAGCCACCAGGTCTGGGACTGGAACCGCGGTCGACTACGTGGGAGTCCAGCGACATAGCCATTACGTTAACTACTGGTCCCAGCCCGATCTGCTTTGAGAGTATGGAACATGCAAGAGGCAAGGAGTGGAAATCCACAGAGAAGTCAAGGGAAGAGTATGGAAATTCTAAGTGTGAACAAGTGTCTGAAACTGAAGAGCAGCAGTGGGCTTCCAGGGAACCAAGCCCATCTACAGGTTTATTGGCAACCTCAACAAAGGGGAAAAAACGAAAAAGGTCTGCGAAGGATGACCAAGCTTCCTATCCAAAGGAGAAGGCACAAAGCAATGGCAGCCTACAGCCTGAGAAAAATATACCAATTCCCCCATTGCCCTCTAAACTGCCACCAGTCAACCGGCTTCACCGAGACATCTTGCGGGCTTTGTGCCAACAATTAAAGATCAGCTCCAAAGGCCAGAAATTAGACGCATATAGGAGACTGTGCCTATGCTTATTCAAATCAAAAGGATATTACTAACACAGCAAAGAGGCTAGGATCGAGTCATCATTATAAAGAAAATTAAAGATGGGCAGAGGGAAAGCTTCTGCAGGAAGTCCTTAAGAAGGGATGTGTTCTGAAAGGACTAATTCTCCGGAAGTGACTCCTCCACCTGCACAGGCTTTGTCTAACCCCGAAGAGTCTGTAGCTCTCCTCGAGGGAGTTAATACAATTGAGGTGACAACCTCTGCTCCAGAGGCTGTGCTGGCCTCCTGGGCCAGAACTGCATCTGTGGCTGGGAAGATGGAGTCAGCAGAAAGAGAGGCCGTGGAATCCCCACAAGAGGCCTATGGTGTCAGGTGATGTGTGGTCCATGGAAGTCTCCCTGCAAACACAGGTGGTTGGGTTCACCTGTAGCTTCATGCTGGACAAGCCTAGGTTCCTGAGAAGCAAAAAAGGAGTGTGTGTGCCCTCTTCTTACTTCTGGCCTGCAGTTTCTGACCCCCGCACCTGGAAGACAATATGTTTTGCCAGAAATGTGTGCAAAGGAACAATTTCTTAATGAAAAGTCTCCAGTAGGATTAGAATACCAAGAAAAGGGCACATCTGTGGTTGTAATTCATGTTAGAAAAGTTGAATGGTCAACTCCACAGTGACCCAGACAGCTGAACTCTGGTCTTCCACATTGGCCCAGCTTCTTTCTGCTCAAAGGCCATGCAGACTGGTGGGATGCAGATGGTACCCTTGGACCCCCAACAGTGCCTGCTACCTCCTAGGTTGGGGTACAGAGACTTGGAAAATGGAAAAGACTCTAACAAAGGACCATCTATTCCATTATTAAGATGAATGCGTTGTTCCTACTACCACGTCTACCCCTCTGAACTAGAAAGGACTTCAGCAGCTCTGTGAAGTGGGAACCTCCTCAGCGGTGCCATGGAGGAGAGGGGACAGGAAAGTCATTTGCTTTGTGTTGGAGTTTTCCTCCTCAGGATACTGATGACTTAGGAGATGTTCCATTCTGATTGTAAATTTAATAGATGTAAATACTTGAAACAAACAAACAAAAATCTGAATAAAGCATGGACTTTACTTAAAAAGTGTCAATAATTGTTTTATTAATTTTGACAAATGTACCATATTAATGTACAATGATGAAAAACGGGGACCCTGGGTATGGAATATAGGAAATTCTGTATTACTGTCACAATAATCATGTAAATATTTTTATAAAAGATTAAAAAAATTGTTTTTCAATGTGAGAGGCATAATTTATAGAGCTAGGGATCAAATCAGGCCCAGCCCAAGGTTAGAAGGCTGAAGGCAGAAATGGGAGACAGACAACAGTAGCACCATTTTCTGCAAGCCACATGAGAGCCTTCCTCTTGCTTTCCCAGTGCAATCCACACTCATCCTGTGAGACCTAGCAAACATCATCTCTCAATTTCTGCCTTAGACTCTATCACTTTTTTAAAAGAATTATTTAATTTTATTTATTATTATTTTTTAATTTGACCAGGGAGAGGAGGAAAGTGAAAAAGTAAGCTACCATGATGTTTGGTCCTTGAACCACAGTTGTGGGAGTCCAGTGGCCCAACCACCCGCCACCTGCCAACTGACTTTACCACTTCTAACAGATCTGCTCAGTCATCTTTGGTCTCTTTGTACTTTATATACCCATCCAGCAAACTGAGAATTTGTGCTGTGCAATGCTGAGACTAGAGATAAAAACACTAACCCCCAAGAGTTCAGTCTCATGACATGTCATGTTTAGCACTTTCATCTTGCATGTTTGCTTCTGCCTCTTAAATAGACTATGAACTTTTAGAAAGCAAGGTGATTTTTAATTATCTAAAAAAAAAAATTCCCTTCCTGCTCAGCTCTTGAATATACCATATACATTTGGACAGTAGGCAGAATATCTATCAGTGAAGGATGAAGTTGGAGCAAGAAAAATCAGCTCAAAGTAGCCCACACCATTCTTACACTTGGGGCTACACAGCAGTTAACTGACAGAGCCAAACCATCCCTCTCTGCTGTCCCTGGCACAGTGGCTAATCGCCCAAGGTTCATTAACCTTTACCGTGGCTCTGGTACTGCATCCGTGTTGAAGGTCAGGTGGCAGCGGCTGCACTTGCTCCTTTCAATCAGGAAAGCACAACATATTTCTAGAACTACACACACATTCCCACTTACATCTCAGTGGCCACATCATCACATGGCTGCCCTAGCTTCAAGTAAGAATTTAACTTTTCCAGCCTTTAAAACAGAAGCACCAGACAGGGAGCAGTAGTTTAGGAATAGGTGTCAGGACAGCAGTACCTGTCACAGCCTACCTTCTTGGCTTCTGCGCAACATGCACTGTCCTTCCACATGTGTGCTTTAAAAGCGCTCGCCCTCAACCTAAGGAAGACGATTCCAAGTCTCTTTTTTACTGATTTCAGTCCAAAAGTTCTAGGCAAAATGTCATTTTTCCCCTTTGGGGCCAAACGTGGGGTCCAATACCTAGAACTAAAAATACAGGGTTATCTGTGCATTCCATGGTCAAGTAAACAAAAGCATCTAACCCAGATGGGACTTTTTTCTCTGCTGGTGGTCTGGGGCTTCTTCCTTACCTTAAAGGTGGTTGTCCTGAAGCTATTCAGTATCATCATTTGAGGGCCAGCTTTGTGGTACAATGGTAATGTGCTCCTTGGGGGAAACAGAATCCTATATGGTGACCAGTGTCCTGGTCAGCCTGAAACAAGCTGGTCACATGCAAGTGCTTGAGATCCAACAAGCCGGAAGGGATCACGGCATGACCGGAGCCTGGGTAGGAGGCTCATCTCTCTCATCAGTGTTCACACAATCATGAATAAACAAGCAAAAATCTCAAATCATCACTTGAAACAGAAAAGCAACACCTTCAATTCCATTTTGCAAGACTATAACCTTCAATATAAACTCCTGCTAGAGGCACTGCTAGGCCTTTTTAATTATGGATTTTTCCAAACTAGCATGACTCTATAAAGCTTGGGACTCTCCTTCAACTTTGATTGACAGGTTACAAGCAGAGAAAGCTTCTCTTAGCAAGGATGTGAATCTTCAATCTGCTTTCAAACCAGCTTTAGTCTTAGTTTCTCTTTCCTTTGCAGGATTCTGCAGCTTGTTTTACTTAACACTGATGTGTCACTGCTGCCCACATATCCTATGATCTGAATGCTTGGGGCCCTGACTTGAAATCTGTGTTGAAATCCTAACCCCCAAAGTGACAGTAATAAGAGAATGAAACATTTGGGAGGTGAGGTCAAGGTGGAGCCCTCATGAATGGGATTAGTAACCTTATAAAAGAAACTCCAGAAATAACGCTTGGCCTTCCTGCCATGTGAGGACACAGGGAGAAGACGGTTGTTTATGAATCAGAAAGTGGCCCCCACCACACATCAAATCTACAGGCATCCTGACCTTGGACTTCCAAACTCCAGAACTGTGAGAAACATTTGTTATTTATAAGCTACAAAGTTTGTGGGATTTTGTTACAGCAACCAAGCAGACTAAAGCATGAGCGAATTTTTTAAAGTTTATGGAAATACATAATTAAAGTACAAGTTTATTTCGGTACAAAAAAAATCTTGAAATCTATGTATAGTTTTTTCTATAACTTATACATCCAATATGTCCACAAACTTTTTTGAAAACCCTTCATATACAATTTACTCCTAACAAGTCTAAGTATGATCATCATACGACAGTCAGTCACAGAGCAGGCTGTAGAAAACCAAGGTGTGAACCCCCCAACATTGGTTCAACACTACAGCTGCTTAAGTGACCAACACCAGCATGCTCCAGTCTTCCTAATATTTCCCTTAACACCAATCTGGTCTCTATTCCAAAGTACAGTAACAGTTTGACTAAATGTTTTACCACTAAATAACTAGATTCATCAGTTTTTCAATCTAGGGAGATTAGGTCTTTGCTAATCCTGTCCTAAGGAGCTGACAGACATTCCGTGATTTCAGGTTATCAACCTGTTTGTTAGTCAACAGATTTTTCGTTTTGTTTTTTAAAGGTTTTTGCCATATGGCACATGCTGTGATTTCAGGTTATCAACCTGTTTATTAGTCAAGAGATTTTTTGTTTTGTTTTTTAAAGGTTTTTGCCATGTGGCACATGCTCTTGCCTGAGACAGTGAGAAGGAAAGTGAAAAATCACCCACCAGGGGAATGGCCACACAACAGTCCTTTGCCCTTCATTCTCCTCTCAGGACTTTGGACACACATGCACAAATGCCTGGCATGATTTTGAAGCCCCCAGGTCCAGCACCTGAACCACAGCTGGCCACCTGGAAATCCAGTGCCTTAACCACTGTGCCACCTCTGAACCCGACCAGAGTTCCTAATGACAAATAAAATAACTCATTCTATTGACAGGTTGTTTAAAAAGAAGACATTCACCAAAAAAATGCTAGAGCATGAATGAAATCTCCAGATAGGCCAAAATCAAGCTTAGAGGTTTTATGTAAAGCAAAGAAACTCCCAAACCACAGCCAAGACACTCCACAAAGTCTGCCCCACCAGACAACACATGCTACTTTGAATGACAAGGTCTATTCTAGACAGCGCCACCCCACTGGGCCCTTTCCAAAGCTCACTCTCAGTTGAGGTCTTGGATTGGCTCTCCTACTGAAAGCACACAGCCCAGACTGACCTGCAAGACAAGCCCAGAAAGTCAGTTGCTAGTCTCTGTGTTAGGGAGGGAGAGTGAAAGCAGGAAACTCCCCAAACACCGACAGATTTTCAAAAGATCACAGGCTAGCCACAAAGAACAAATTTCTAGAGTATTACACTGAACTTTGCTAGTTATACTGTAGCTTAAGTAATTTCCAAAATTGAAATTTTTAATATTAACTTGAAGCTACTAATGAAAATTAATTTCAAAGCACTAACAAGATACTTAGAACTATCATTCTAATATCAGAAATTAGTTACAAATAATCCACTAAACAATTACTGCAGTTTATGGATAATTCAGAAAATAATTAGAGACTGAGGAGAAAAACATCACCTAAGTTGTACCCATACTAATAAAAATCAAATTAGTATGAGTCACATGCTTTTCTCTGGTTGCTGGTCATGCCAGGAAAAGCCATCTAAATGCAAATAAGCAATAATGTTATTATAAAGCACAAGAACAACAAATGCAAGGTATTAAATTGTTTAGAATTTATACTTGAAGCACATTTGTTTATAACAATTAAATTAGTCATCTAATATTTGGCACAGCACATGTGGGTGCTTGTAAGCTCAAATTTGGTATTCATATCCATATTCATGTATCAATTCCATGGGTAAAACTAAATTTGATTCTGGGCCAACAGGTGTCATAGTGGTTAAGGTACTGGATCCTACATGGCCAACTCCGCAGTTTGAGTCCCAGACCCAGAGGCTTGAAAAACATGCCAGGAATGTGAATATGCATACACAAAATCTTGACAGGAGGATGGAACAAAAGGGATTGTGATATGGGGATCATTATTCACTCTCCTTCCCTCTCTGTCTTGTGCATATACCCTATGTCAAAAATCCAAAAAAATAAAAACTAAGTTTGATTCTTACTATCCTACAGAATGTTCAACTCTGTATTATTTTACTTTATATTCTTCAACTCATACTTACTTTATAGAATGGATGTATTTTTACCACAAACTCCAGTCTTGATTCAATTTTATTCAGTAAAATAACACCACAAAAGATAAAATGTTATTCTTTTATTTATGTTAAATAAAAACATGAGAAAATCCTTTTTTAAAAAGGGTCAGAATATTCCTTATGTCTCCAAACCAAGGCCATGGATGAAAAGAAATGCTGAGTTCTTTCCCAAGGGTCACGATACACTCTCATGTCGCAGTAAGCTAGAGAGACTACACAGGTGTACGTCCTTCAGTTGCCACGTCAGGAAAGTCACATGCAGTATTTGGGAAACATAAGAACAGAACACGGGCAGGAGTATTTGCTAGAAATATCTCCTTCCTTGACAATGAACCTCAGTACTGAATATTTTTATGTATTTTTTTTTGTGTGTGTGTGTGTGTGGTCCTGCTAAATTGTAAAGCCACACATACGACTGTACTTGAGAGGTACAATTTTTCACAATTCCAGAACTATATAAACCAGCCAAATAGTTTAAGTAGCTTATGTGACTGAATTTCATAATTTAAAAAATTACATACAACAGAATTAACATCATTGCAAATTTTGCCCATAGAAACATGACTCCCATGGAATTGTCATTTCCAAAACATAACTGGGCACACATTTACAATGTACCTGCTAGGTTCTGAATTAACCTGTCATTTCTGAATGACCCTAAAGACTATGCTTGAATCTCTGAAAACAAATTCTATTATAGATTCATGATTTCTAGACCCACATATACCATAAATCCTTCATAGGCCCTTAGCTGACTTGATTCATCCAAATAGGTCATGGTAGGCTCACAGTTCTTCAATCTCAGTTCAGGTTGTAAAGCGTTTTCTACAGCTGGAGTCACTAAGAATTTCTCTGTTAGAGAAAGCAGACATTTTCACCTTTGGCATATTGCCAAGATGATATTTTATTACAGAATTTATGAAGCTATAGTTCAGGTACTTGCAAGCTTTATTTTAAAAAAAGAAGAAGAAAACAAAGGATAATATAATACAACCCCATGTACCCAAACTTCCTAGATTTTTAGTGCAAGAAATGTTGCATCATTGAAGCACTTGAGAACTACCATGAAGTCCTAGGAAAAAAATGTAATCAACTCAGAAGTGGTAATAAAAAAGAGAAACAACCAGAGAGGCACACAGATTGTTGTTTTTTTTTTTTTAAAAGGATTTTTATACTATATTTAAAAAACCACAAAATAAAAAAGGGACCATCAACATATGTCTTAGAAGTCCTTCCAAGAGTCTCAGTCTCCAACAGCCACGGAGGCCATTGCCTTTTCTCTTCTTTGCTCAACTTGCGGATCATTTAAGGATTATCGGAGATGACTCATGCTCTAGTTCTTAAAATCAAACTTGTTCTGCCAAATCCAAGACCCTGAATTTATCCAAATTGTAGAAACATGCTTTTACCACCCGTCCACCAAAGTATCTCCCATTCAGATCAACAACAGCTAAAAGACAAGCAAAAAGACAGTCAGTTAGCACAGATATCCCATAGGACAACACAACAATAACTTTAACTAAATCATAGCATACATATATACATATATATGTGTGTATGTGTGTGTGTATATATATATGTAATTCTAATTATAGAGCTTAAGGTTAAATTTAATTTTTAACTTATCTAACATTAAACTGTACAACTCGCCTTTAATTGCTGATTCGACTCTCTCAAATTCTAAAAATATCCGTACTGCTTCATCATCAGGGGCACCAGGAATCTGAAAAAATAAAGTATAATGAGCAAAGTTATCATTTTACATATCACTATATATATTTCTTTTAAATGATTTGTGTTAGAGTAAATATTTTAATTATCATCACATATAGGCAAGTATTAGTCAAATACCAAGAAAAAAGTAAAATCTGTTCACCATGAAAAATATATTGAGGGGCCAGGTGTGGGTGCAATGATAAATCACCTGGACCCAAATGGGAAAGTCCTAGATTCAAGATCCAGGATCTCTTCTGCATGCTGGGAGTAAATACATGAATATCCACAATCCAAACCAACTGAGGCTCTGTGTGGATTGCAGCATGAAGATTCTGTTAGGGGTGCCTCTCTCACTCATGGAAGAAATAAACAAGCTTACTTTAATTGCCTTTCGAATTCATAAAGTTGACTAGTTTTGTCTAGCTTTCTAGGCCCTCCATGATAGGTTCTGCTGCATCTATGTGAGCACATCTCCTGCTGATTCACAGCAGGTCCAGTGAGCTGTTCTATGGTTCTCCTCATGGTCTCTCGGAAGCTGTTACCCCAAACTGAATACCCTTCTCTGGCCCTCTCCCGAAATTCTACCAATTCATTTCAAAGCTCTGCTCATCACTGATACTGTTCACAAAGCTTTCTCTTTTTTTTGTTGAAATAATCCTTTTCTCAGTTCTCATACTTACATCCGATACTACTGAGTTTATTACTGAATATTCTCTCGTTATTTTATATGAGCTTATTGTGTTTCTTCAATTGAATATATCACTGAGAGTTCAGAAAATGTTCCTGTATCCCAAATGATCTCAACACACAGTGTATGTGAAAGGCATACACCACAGTAATTACTTGCCACATGACTGAAACCAAAGGCATGTCTAAGTAACTAGTGAGCATACACTGTAATCACAGTCTTTAATCATGATACTGATTCTCAATCATAAAATGAAACATTTGTATTTCTTCACCAAAAAAAATCTGCAGTCATTCTAATTTTTAATTTTAAACATGTTATAACTGACCAAGAGAAATACTAATCACATATCACATTCTGCAAAAAGATAACATGTTATTTATAGCATACCCTGATTCTATTTGTAGAAATGTTTTATAATATGCCAATTATAATATGGGGTATAAACATCAAAGAAAATTCTCTTACCTCAAATATCACACATTTTCCAACTTTTCCGTATTTTTCACATTCTTCCTTGGTCTCAACTTCCAAGTCTTCATCTACCTCTCCTGCACCAACCATGTTCTATAAACAAAAGTAAGTAAAGATGAAGTACAAAGTATAATTTACAGATACTTAAGTAAGACTTTCTTTCATAATTATAATGGCAAATGTTCTCAATCCCAAATGACTCAATGAAAATTTTGTCCCTAAAGTAATAAAAGGTGGTTATTATCATATTATTTGGCGTGTGACATTCTTTTAGACAGTGTCTTACCATGTCACAATACACCTGCCTCAGCCTCCCAAGTAGCTGGGAACCACAGGTGCACACCACCCCAAGTACACACCACTGAGCTCAGCCTTCTAGAACCAAGGTTTCCCATGTGGCCTCAGCCTGCTGAGCAGCAGGGTCCAGAGCATGATACCACGACTGGTTTATAAAGTTGGTATTTCTTAGAACACAAGACATCCATTAAGTTATGTGAAGACTAAGAAGAATATCTATGCATGCACCGAAGTATAAACTGAGTTAATGTTCTAATAATGTCGAATATTTTAAAGTAAGTACTACAGTCCTAACCACTGTATAGCTGTCCCTCAGTATCACAGGGGAACTGATTCCAGAATGCCCTGAATACCAAAATCTAAGATGGTTCAAGTCCCTTATATAAAATGAACAGTATTTACACATAATCTATACAACTTCCTATTTACCTGCGATTATATCTAGATTACTTTTAATACCTAATACAATGTGAATGCCATATAAATATTTGTTGTATTATCTTTTTTATTTAAAGAGAGATTTTTGCTATAGGGCACATGCACTTGCCAGAGACAGAAAGTGAGAAATCACTTCCCAGGGAGAATGGCTACACTATAATTCCTTCTCCTCCATTCTCTTCTCAGGATTTCAGACACACACACGTGCCCAGTATGAATTATAAGCAGCCGGATCTGGGACTCAAACCATGGTCAACCATGTGGGAGTCCATTAACTTAACCATTATGCCATTTGCTAGCTCTAAAAATTTGTATTATCTTCAGGTTTCCCCCACCCCAATTATTTCTGACCTATAGTTGGCTGAATCTGTCTGTAGCTATGGAACCACAGGATATGGAGTGCAGACTATATTTAGCAAAGAAATGTACACATTAGTGAGAAAAGAATCTAAAATCGCCCTTATATGGTGTTTGTGCAAAAGCATGTGGAGGTGGGGGATGGGTAAGACACAAAAATCACGCAAGGCAGCATGGGTTTCTTTCTTTTGCTTCTTACCCTTAGTAGGACCACTTTAGTAGGGCACTTAAGTATTTCAGTTAATGGATTTGAATCCGACTTCTTGGATGCATCTGTATGAAAACATATCATCAGCCATGTCACAGAGCTGCGCCTTCCTCACGACTCACGTGTAAGATCCCACCACTTATGCCCTCGGGTCCCTCGGCCCTAGGAGCATCTCTCCAACCAGCGTCTGAGCAGCAATGCAGCCTATCTGCAATGAAGCATCTGCTTTGCTTTGGTCTATGTTTTTACAGTAACTTCTGGAAATGTTTAGCATATTTGCTCCCTTCACTTTCCACACGGCTGACAGAGCATACGGATCACAGCCCTCACAGGAAGTCAGTCTGGTGCTAATCGTCCAGCCACTGGCTGACTTCAGACAGTCTCAAACTTGAGACTACTGGTGGTTCTGGTACAAACCTGTCGGGCTGTCCTTCCTATGCGATGCACTAACAGGGATGCCAGGAGAGATTTCTTTCTCTTTGAAAGAGAATTCAGCTAAGCTGACTCAAAATTAACTCAATTTTCCTGCTTCATGCTAAGATAAGTCTATCTCATTCCTAGATGAGACTGTAAAAATCAAATCAAATACAACACTCACAAGGCATGATCTACCGAATGATGGCAAAGTAGCATTACATCTCACAGAATGGCAATCTGTAAGAAAATCTGAAATCACACCTATCCTAAAAGGGCAGAAAAGGGGGGAAAGGGAGGAGACCTATGTGGTGGAGATACAGCAGATCATAATCACCAGCACACTGTAAAAGGATCTGTCATACGTTATAAAATCCTATTATTTTATCAAGTAACAAGATTCATTGACTATAAAAACCTAACTATTATTTTATCAAGTAACAAGATTCATTGACGTAAGCTTGAAAGTATTTTTGTGAGGACTACTCTTCCCATCTCTTCAACTCTCTAACCCTGTTCTGAAAAAATAAAGATGAACCTGTGAACTGCCAGGCCAGCCTCTCCGTCTGACTGAACTCTTTTCTGTCCCCATACTGGTGTGCCGCTTCTCTGGGGACTCACCTTTCTCTGTGGCGTCTCCCACAATGATCTTGCCACCCCGCTTGCTGGTCTTCTCCACCGACAGTGCAGTGCTCAGCCCCTGCTCGTGTTTGCCAAGACCCTGGCCTTCCCGGAAGCCATATTTCTGCATGATCTTATGAGCTACTGTGCCACTGGGAAGAGGAAAAGAAGATTCTCAAACTTGACATCACGAACTACAGCATCAGAAGGATTTTACATCACAGCAATCTCCTGTGGAAGGAGTATTAAACTCTATTAAGGACTCTCGGGACCAGCAGTTGGCGTAATGGCTATGTCACTGGACTCCCATCTATCTGACCATGGTTTGAGTTCCAGTGGCTTAAACTCATGCCAGGCGTTGTGTGCATGCATGCCAAGATCCCAAGAGGAGAATGGAGGAGAAGAGATTGGGGCATGGCCATCCCCTCTGGGGGTGATTTCCCACTTTCTGTCTCTCTGTCTTTCTGGCAAGCACACACGCCCTATAGCAAAAACCTCTCTCAAAAAACAAACAAACAAACAAACAAAACAAACAAACAAACAAAAAACCCTCTATTAAGGACTCTGATAAAGTCACAAGTCACATATAACAAAGAGAGCCATGAGACAGAAGCTGTGGGTGTGCTCAGAATTTAATAAATACTAAAGGCGGGAACCAGCAGGTGGCGTGGTGGTTAAGGCGCTGGACACGCCCACATGGCTAACCATGGTTCAAGTCCCGGACCTGGTGGCTTGCTTTCTCACTCTCCCTCTCTCCCTCTCTCTCGCTCTCCTCTTTCTCTGTGTCTCTCTCTAGTCAAATTAAAATAAATGAATTAATAAATAAATTTAAATAAATAATTCTTTTTAAAAAAGAAAGGAAAAGAAATACAAAAAGCTAATGAGCAAAATCCAGATATCCCAGGTTATCTTTAAGGGAAAAATGCCAGTTTATTTGATGGAAGCCAGTCTCCCTGCTAGAAAACACAACTTCTGGGGCCAGCAGGTGGCATGGTTGTTAGGGCACTGGACTCCCAGTGGCTGACTGCAGTCTGAGTCCTGGACCCAGCAGCTTGAAAATCACTTTTCAAAATCCCCAAATCCTAAGAGGAGAATGGAGGAAAAGGGACTGCAGAGTGGAAGAAATCACAAGGGGGGTGATTTCCTACTTTCCCTCTCTCTGTCTCTCTGGTGAGTAAAAGCACCCTATGGCAAAAACAAAAACCTAAAAAAAAAAAAAAGAATACAAAACAAAACAAAACATGACTTCCATGTGCTCTTGGATCTCATAGCTTGTGACCACCGATTATTGAAAAGTACAATACAAAGTTTCACATAATGAAAATGACAGCATTTTTTTTTCTAAATAGCACAGTAGAGTTTCCAATGACAATGTATAGAAATGAAAGACCCTTGGAGATCATCTGTTTAACAGAAGGGAAATAAAGAAATAAAGGTCAAAATTAGTTGATTAGTATATGGTCAAGTAGAAAAAAGCAAGACATTACATTTGGAAGTTACTTCTATAGGTGTGAGCGGCAGCAGTGAAACTGGGACCCACGACTCCAGACTCACAGCACACTGCTTTCTACGACAGCAGGAGAGCTCTCACGCTGCATTCTGAGGTCCCTCACAGGGCTCAAGGGTGCGTCCGAGTGACCACTGCTGCTCCGGCTCAAACCACAAAACCTGATTCAACTAGCACTGCACCTATATTATTTCATTTTAATTCCCTTAGAGTTTTCACTTGGGCAAGCTACTTTAGTGCTAAAAAGACTGAAGACTGAACTGTGTACATTACACCTTTCTTAAGCACAAGTTAAAGATTAATTTCTATTTAAAGGGAATTTAGCAAAAAGTTATTTTTATTAATAAGCAGGATGGGTGGGTGAGGAACCCATTTCACATCTACCCGGTCCTCCAAACTACACTGCAGGGCAGCACTGTCCAGGAGAACTTTTCATAACAGTGGGAGTGTTCTGTATCTGCACCGTCCAGCACGGTCACCATCGGCTAGATGTAGCCACCAAGTCCTGGAATGAGACTGGAATGGCTGAGGCACAATCTGAATTTCACTTATTTCGAATTAACTACATGGCCACCTGCAGCTAACAGCTCCCTTATACAACCCTGCAGGTCTTGGACACCAGGAGAGTCAGGAGCTCCAAATCTTGCAGTGTGTGTGAGCCTCAGCCTGCCACCCCAGCTCTGCTGCCTCCTCCCTGAGGGCTCTGAGGGAGAGGCAAGGAGGCTCAGCGACAACGCTGGACCGCGTCACTGGCAGCGTTTGTCACCGGCAGCAGCCTGCTAAGCAACATGGAACAAAGGCCTTAGTGTGACGCTGCTTCACTCGACGGCCCTTTCATAGCATCCGAGTAAACAAACAAACAAAAAATCCCTTAACCAAAAGGCGGGCTAAATCCAGAGGAGTTTAAAAAAAGATTACACAAGCCTGACCTCAATGTCAATCTGAAAATTGATTTTTATATCATTTTAGATAAATATCTGATTATAGTAAGTAAGAATGACCAAAGGTTTTTAGGCCAAAGATATAAAAACCATAACTCATCTTATCAGGAGAAAAAAAAAAGTCACTCACATTGGAGATAGTCTGAGTTAGCTCTAATTCATCTGACTACTTCATTTGGCAAATGTTAATCACCAGAAATTATTCCCACCTAGAGAAAGAGTGCTGAACATCTAAGTCAGTCAAAACTTTCAAAAGCTGTTATGT
>NW_006159757.1:8169280-8170529 GCF_000334495.1 Tupaia belangeri chinensis
GGGGGTGGGGGGGATGCGGTTTTTGTTATAAGGCACGTGCACTCACCGGAAAGACAGAGGGAGACAGAGAGCCAGAAAGGGAGAAATCACCCCCCAGGGGGAATGGCCACTCTGCAATCCCTTCTCCATTCTCCTCTCAGGATCTTGGGCATGCACACACATGCACCCGGCTGGGTCCAGGACTTGAACTGCGGTCAACTACATGGGAGTCCAGTGACATGGCCATTACTCCAGTAACTACTGGTTCCAGCACTCATTCTTGAAAAAGGCACTGTGTGACTAAACATACCAAGTATCTCCCTAAAAACCTGAATGTCCTCATTTTCAAATAAACTGCCAGACATCTACTGAAAGAGCTAGCAACACCTTATACTGTTTCCAAGGACTTCTGATGGTGTCTTAGATAAGCACACTTGAAGTCATTACCCCATGTTAGCCAGGAAGGAATTGCTGGGCCCAGTTGGAGACCGTGGTCTGTCCTGCTCCTCGTACACTGGGGGAGGAATAGCAGCTTTGGAAGACTGTGATCGTGGCCTTGAGTCCTCCTCGTAAGGAAAATCTCGGGGTACTGTGGAAGAAAAACAAAGTAGGCTCACCAAAATACTACAGAAAACATTTAGAAACCACATTGGCACTAATTATTTATCTCACACTAATTTAACCTATATTCTTGCTTTATCAAAAAAAGAAAAAAATAATCAAGTTTGTCTCCACATGACTTTTTTAAAACACAAAGGCAGAACACTAATTTCCTGATTCTAACTTTGCTTCAACATTTTTTAACTCCTCATACATCTGTTTATACATCTTACCGAAAGGTTACTTGTCCTTTACAGTTCTCTTAAATAATAATCCTTGCCAGAATCCTTAAGATCTTATGTTTTTTAAAGAATTATTTTATTGAACTTTATTCACAAAAGGCGGGCTAAATCCAGAGGAGTTTAAAAAAAGATTACACAAGCCTGACCTCAATGTCAATCTGAAAATTGATTTTTATATCATTTTAGATAAATATCTGATTATAGTAAGTAAGAATGACCAAAGGTTTTTAGGCCAAAGATATAAAAACCATAACTCATCTTATCAGGAGAAAAAAAAAAGTCACTCACATTGGAGATAGTCTGAGTTAGCTCTAATTCATCTGACTACTTCATTTGGCAAATGTTAATCACCAGAAATTATTCCCACCTAGAGAAAGAGTGCTGAACATCTAAGTCAGTCAAAACTTTCAAAAGCTGTTCTGTACAAG
>NW_006159757.1:8170594-8210861 GCF_000334495.1 Tupaia belangeri chinensis
GGGGGTGGGGGGGATGCGGTTTTTGTTATAAGGCACGTGCACTCACCGGAAAGACAGAGGGAGACAGAGAGCCAGAAAGGGAGAAATCACCCCCCAGGGGGAATGGCCACTCTGCAATCCCTTCTCCATTCTCCTCTCAGGATCTTGGGCATGCACACACATGCACCCGGCTGGGTCCAGGACTTGAACTGCGGTCAACTACATGGGAGTCCAGTGACATGGCCATTACTCCAGTAACTACTGGTTCCAGCACTCATTCTTGAAAAAGGCACTGTGTGACTAAACATACCAAGTATCTCCCTAAAAACCTGAATGTCCTCATTTTCAAATAAACTGCCAGACATCTACTGAAAGAGCTAGCAACACCTTATACTGTTTCCAAGGACTTCTGATGGTGTCTTAGATAAGCACACTTGAAGTCATTACCCCATGTTAGCCAGGAAGGAATTGCTGGGCCCAGTTGGAGACCGTGGTCTGTCCTGCTCCTCGTACACTGGGGGAGGAATAGCAGCTTTGGAAGACTGTGATCGTGGCCTTGAGTCCTCCTCGTAAGGAAAATCTCGGGGTACTGTGGAAGAAAAACAAAGTAGGCTCACCAAAATACTACAGAAAACATTTAGAAACCACATTGGCACTAATTATTTATCTCACACTAATTTAACCTATATTCTTGCTTTATCAAAAAAAGAAAAAAATAATCAAGTTTGTCTCCACATGACTTTTTTAAAACACAAAGGCAGAACACTAATTTCCTGATTCTAACTTTGCTTCAACATTTTTTAACTCCTCATACATCTGTTTATACATCTTACCGAAAGGTTACTTGTCCTTTACAGTTCTCTTAAATAATAATCCTTGCCAGAATCCTTAAGATCTTATGTTTTTTAAAGAATTATTTTATTGAACTTTATTCATTCACTTATTTACTTATTTTATTTAACCAGAGAGGGACAGAGACAGAGAGAGAGAGAGAGAAAGTGAGAAAGCAAGGCACTAGGTCAAAGACTAAAACCACGGTCGGCCATATGGGAATCTAGCGCCCCTAACCACCATGCCACCTACTGGCCTTAAGATTTTATGTTCTAAGGAGATATAATTGAACTCTCTTTTGATCCCCACAGCATCTTCTGTACCCTGCTATCTCACAAGCCTCACAGACCATAAAGACCTTGGAGCTTAGGGTACACACACCAGTCTAGTGGCTTTCAACCCTACATACTAGAATCAACAGGAAGCTTTAAAACTATCCATATGCCTAGGCCCCACTCTCAGAGATCGGTTTCAGTGAGGGTTTATTGCTTGTCATTTGTTTTTACACAATTGGTATTTTAAAATATTTTTTAAATTATCTTTTTTTTTTTAAATAACGTAAATAGTGCAACAGGTATTGGAAGAGTGCTGTGGATGATTACATCTTCTTGAGGTAGTTTAGAGCACGGAAAAATGACCCAGATGACATATCAAACTCCAATCCAAAATGCTAGAAGAAATTATTAAAAGATGAAACAGTGGGTGGTCAGGTTTTGGTAATGTACTTAAATGGACTCCTACCAACACCTTCCATGAATTTGAAAGATAAATTCAAGGAAGACACTGCCCCCTTGTGGAAGGTCATGAATAATACAATAGCTACTAACAACATGAAAAAATTGTAAACAGATCACTGCTCTTTTAACTTAACTATAAAGGAACCTTAACAACAAATCTGAAATGTTGAAAAATACTAATCAAATTTATTTTAAAAAGAGAACCCCGGGGTCAGCAGGTGGCATGGTGGTTAAGACACTGGACTCCCACATGGCTAACCATGGTTTGAGTTAGACTAGTGGCTTGAAAATCATGCAGGGTAAGTGTGTATTCATGTCCCAAATACCAGAATAAAGGAGGAGAAGGGACTATAACATGGCCACCCCCCTTGGGGGTGATTTCTCATTTTCTCTCTTACTGTCTCTCCAGGGCATGCACCCTATGGCAAAAATCTAAAAAACAAAACAAAAATGAAAGGAGGGACCACACTATATACAAATACAAGCCTCAGAGATACATGTTACAAGGTCTAAGTACTAGGGGAAAAGGAAGCAGCAGCCCCAGATCCATAGGTGGGCTCAGGGACCCGGGTCAGAGGATGGTTTCAAGGCTTTTCCTCCTAAACTCAGGAAACTTCTGGAGTCAAAGAGTCTCCATAATTGGCTTAAAGATTTGCATTAGAGTAACAGGGGAAGAAACAGATCCACTTACACTCTTTGTCTTTTTCCACAAGAGAAGTAGGTGGGGCAATGGCAGCTCCACCCATGCCTGCAAAAACAAATTTATCCATTAAAGAAAATGTTTCTGATGCCAGACTCCCAAGGACTGCGACACATGTCACTTGTTCTTATCACCAACCTCCCTAAGAAAAAAGGGAGATGTTACTTTATCCCCCTTCCTAACAACTAAACAATTAATGTCTGAAGCTAAGGTTAAAAGTGTAGAAAACTGACAATACCTAGAGAGACAAAATTGTTTTCTTGTTTTTTCCCCTCATAAAAAACATTCGAGACCCCCAGAATGTAGTTACCAAATTAACTTTAAGGCAAAATGATACAACCCAAAGAACTGAGAGTCATTTAAAAAAGAGTAACATAACTATTTACAGGCACTTTCATATACACATCCTTTTCTGGGTTTTATAAACCTTTGAAATAGGTATCAATGTTTCCAGTTTGCATGAGAAATTGGCAGAAATAGAAATAAACCCAGATCCCTGTGATGCCAAAATTCCCTTCCTATGCTCCTTTTCCAGGACACAAACTACTGGAACTAAATGCCTATTTGGAAATGTGGGTCTGCCCGGCTCCTGGCTCCTATAGAACCGCGACATGTCACAATTTCCGCTGTTTCCTGCACAGAGAATGATGGAGAAGCGCATGCTCGCGCACGCACACACAAACAATAAGAGATCTTTCCATTTGCTATCTGTGAACCAAAAAGCAAACAAGAGTAGACAGTAAAGAATTTTTCATTACATATTAAGTCTTAGCATACATAGCATGGGGCCGGCAGGTGGCGTGGTGGTTAAGGACGCTGGACTCCCACATGGCCAACTTCGGTACAAGTCCTGGACCCTGGACCTGGCGACTTGCTATCTCACTTTCTCTCTCTTTCTCACTCTCTGTCCCTCTCCAGTCAAATTAAAATGAAGAAATAAGTAAATAAAGTTAAAATAATTTTTAAAAATATGATCACTTAATCACCACAGGAATAATAAATTAAATATAAATTAAAAATTGGTTATAAAATTAAGCTGAAGCATCATAAAATGTTTCACAAAACAAACACTACTGTGAAGCCAGATGATTAGTTGACCTGGACAACGTAAAATTCTTAAAGAGGGAAATATGAACCTGCTTACCAAAGCCTCTTTTTATGTATTTCCTTTGAACTAATTCTTATGATCACTTTAACTTTGTCACTAAAACTTAAGAATGATTATTTACTGATTGGTTATGAAAAGTATATTTGCTCTAGTAAGTTCAATATAAAAAATGCAGGTGATTATGGGAAATGTGCTACTAACAAGTTAAAATGTGAACATCAATCTGTTACCAGCGGTATACATAACAGATACAATGTCACTACTTCCCTTTCTATTTGACTGACTACCAGATCAAATAGGAAGTTTTCACTAGTGGCTATATAGTCCCTGCTAATGTTTAAGAATAAAATAAATGTATATATGGACAGTATGCCTCCTCACAAAAAGCAGCAACTTATAAGCTGGAAAGATGAGATCTACAGACCTCCAACCTATATACTAGATTCTAAACAAATTCATATGTATTAAGCATTTGCTGATTAGCTGAGACAATGGATGTAATATTGTAACACATCCTTGACACACAGATGCACTAAATATATGTTAATTCCAGTAGTTGGCATGTGGTAAATATTTTACAATTACATTTAATTCCTATCTGCACTTAAACCTTAGGAATTTTAAATTATTTCAGGGCCAGTAGGTGGTATAGTGGTTACAGTGCTGGATTCCCACACATGGTTGACTGTGGTTCAAATCTCAGACCTGGGGGCTTGCATGCACTCTCTCTCTATCCTGGTGGCTTGCTTTCTCACTACCTCTCTCTCTCTCTCTCTGTGTGGGCCCTGTAGCAAACTTTTAAAAAGTAATAATAACAATAAATACTTCTTTGAAAAATTAATTTTAAGTTATTTCAATCTTAACATTTTCAAGCTCAGTAAATATTTTAAAAATTTAGTCCTTTTCAAGCTCAGTAAATATTTTAAAAATTTAAATTCTGAAACATCCTAATTTACTATATACATTTGCTGAAGTGCTGATCAAAGAACAGAACTCAAGGAGAAAGGAATATACTCAAGTTTTGTGATATTATTCTTAGGTCTCAGATACCGATCATAATGAGGTATTTAATCAAATAAACATCTAGGACAAGACAAAAAGTGGACATATATAAAGTACTTATACCCTCTGTGCCTCAAGCTTCTTACCTTTAAAATGGGGATGATAATGAAGCTGCTTAGAGGTGTGAGGTTAAAAGGAGATATTCTCTAAAAAAGTGCTTAGAATAGTGCCTGGTATTTAGTAGATAAGGAGAAGATTTAAATTTCTCATTGAAATCAATCTGCCAACCAAACTAGTCAACTGTATCAAGGAAATTGCAGTAATGAAGACACAATGCAGTTGCTAGATGCAGCATTCCATTAGCTCAAAAATTAAAGCACTGCTAGTTATTACTGTAAATTCATTCACTGAACAATTATAATCCTAACAAAACTACAGCAAGAAAAGGCCCCTGATAAAGTACCTACTTCAAATTCCTGTCACCCTCCTCTCCCACGAGACAGATGAAAGAAACCAACACACAGAGTAGTTTCCTCAAGTTCACGCATGCTAGTTCAAATACCTGCTCTGTGCTCAGTGCTGACCAGAAATGCAGCTGGACTCAAGATACCAGGCAAATAGGACTGTGAGTGTCCAAGAGACAAACGCTAGAATCATTGTGAAGGCCAAGAATATGTATTAAAACATGACGTAAATACAAACTGTTACACGAACATATACTGCTGGAATTTCAGACGGAAAAGGACCCAAGTCTATTTCTGGGTCATTGGAAAAGTCATGATGCATTTTTGCATAGAGAAACACACCACGATTTTTCCGAGGACCCAACACTTATCAAGTTGAATGTGAAAAGCAAACAGTAGCCTGTGCCATGTTTACACGTATTTATGTCCATTCTTACTTCTTTTCCTCCTTTCTCGCTCATAATCTTCATCTTCATCAGAATCTGGATCCGGTCGTCTTGAAAACCCACTAGCTTCATGTCTGTCCTTACGTCTCCTATGGTAATAAAGGAAACAAGGGCTTATCAAAGCTGAGCCAATTTAGAGATGGACACCTGGGCTATCGCCTTGACTTCTTGGCCAGAAATGTAATGAATTACTAATGTGCAGGGGGTATGAGAGACAACATAACTGGTTCAAGACTAAAGCAGTAAAAGTATGAAAAGTGATAAAAGTTCAAAAGAAGAACTGAAAAAATGTAATACGTACATGAGTGTAACCAGCAAGAAAAAAGTTTCCTTGATGTTATCTCTTTTGATTTTAAAGCATACCAACATAGTAATAGTTTAATATTTGGTTCTCTCAAAAACAATCACTTACTGAATCATTTAATGAAATGATTCAATAAACAGTATATTAACTATTTAATACATAGTTTTTAATAATATTAAATATTTTTAGAAGAAGAAAATATAAATAAATCCTGCTACTCATACTTTGCAAGCCCCACAGCATAGTGTTTAAGTGCTATGCATTGGGAGCTGGATCTCAGGTGGCTGACAAGGTTCAAATCCTGCTCCAGAGGCTTGAAAAACATGCTGGGCATACGTGTATGTGTCCACACAAAATCCAGCAGGAAAAGAGAAATAAAAGAAAAGAGGATTGCAGCGTGACCATGCCCTGTTGGGTAGGGTGCATTCTCTTCCTCTCTAGCAAATTAAAAAAAAATTTTTTTAAAAATCCAATCTGGCTCAGAAGTGATAAGGTTAAGAATAGCATTTTAAGCATTTTAAATAGTTTTGATTGTAGCAGAGTCATAATTTAGGCAAAAACAAAACAAAACAAAACAAAACAAAAAAAACCACTTCCAATTTCTAAGTTATTTTTCTAATGACTTACCCAAAAGTTATACTTTAGGTTTTCAGAGTCCTTAGAAATGTGCTCGAGTATGTTACTATGCTGAGCTGTCACGATCACAAATTCTTTAATCAACCATGCCTAACTCTAGCCTTACAGACAGCACTAAAGTTCACACTTTTTAATATTCTCTCTCTTCTAATGCTACAGGGTGGGCATAAAGAAAAGGCTGTGGGGAAAGAGAGAAGACACCCCTGGACACGCGGCAATCTCCTTCTCCCCAATTCTCCATAATGTTGGGATCGTGAGCACCCATGTGCCCTATGTGTTTTTCAAACTGCCTGAGATGGAAAACACGAACCCTGGGCAATCACATGGGATCCAGCTTCCTCTGCTCAGTGTTTAACCAATGTGTTACAGGGCTGGCCTTCATGCTTGAACATTCAAATGAACATTTCAATGGCAGAATACCCCCAAAACCAAAGGAGGCCTTACTTTTCCCTTTCTTCTATTTCCTTTTGTCTTTCCAGCTCCCGCTGTCTCTGTCGTTCCTCTCTTTGGCGCTTCACCACTTTCTCATAATCATTAGGAAACATAGGGTCATATTCATCAGCTAAGGGAATCAGAACTTCCCCTGCAGAAAACCCACTGGGAACAGGGTCCTGAGGAAAGTAAAAACATCAAAGTAAGTATCACCTTCATCTCTTTCAAAGTTACTCATAGAACAAAGGCCAAAGAATTACATAAAAGGTGACCTTGAAGAACATCTAGCTCCAATCTTTGTTTTATAGAAGAGGAAACAAATTCCTGAGGAAGTCACACATCCAGCCAGGTGGCAACAAATCATTACAAAGAATTTCACCTCTTAGTTTGGCACTAGTTCCACAGTATCAGTCATAAGGCACTTTCCTGGAAGTCAGATAAACCACTCACAACTAAAACTTAAGACACCAGTACTTGAAAGCAAAATATGTATTATTTATAATAAAGTACCAAATAGTTCAGTTTTTGCATATCTCTGAAAATGGGAAAAAAAGAAATTCCACAAACAACATAATCATTCTTGTAGTTACCATTTAACAGAACAACTTTGGGTTCTGATTACATGGAGGTGACACATTAGCATTTTAGAAAGCTTCCTTGTATCTTTTAAAACTCCCTGGCACATCTCTCCCCAGTCAGCAGCATTTCAGGCACTAAGTTTGACACAACTGGCTCTAATTCCCTTCCCAGCAGCAAAATTTTTATAAAGTTCACTAAGATCAGGTAAAGACGGTAACATTTTGCATTTTTTTCTCCTATACATTTAGAAACTTGGACTAACTCTTTGAGAAAATAAGTTACGTTTGTTACTTATAACGAAGAAATTAGAACAAAAGGGAGGCAGAGGGCAGATCTTCACCCTCGGTGGGTAGCCTCAATTTACCTGTGGTTCCGGGACCAGCAGTTAGCGTAATGGCTATGTCGCTGGACTCCCACGTAGTCGACCACGGTTCAAGTCCTGGGCCCAGCGGCTTAAACTCACACTAGGCACGTGTGCATGTGTGCCCAAGGTCCCGAGAGGAGAATGGAGGAGAAGGGATTGCGGTGTGGCCATCCCCCCTGGGGGGTGATTTCTCGCTTTCTGTCTCTCTGTCTCTGTCTGTGTGGTGAGCACATGCGCTCTACAGCAAGAACCTTGCAACAACAACAAAAACAAACAAACAAAAAAAATTACCTGTGGTTCTATAAACCCTAATCAAACTTTGCAAAACCTTCATACTTTCTGAGAAAGGTAGCTTTCTAAGCATAATTCTTTTTTTTTTTTTTTTTGAGAGGTTTTCGCTATAGGGTACGTGGGCTCGCCAGAAAGATACAGACAGACACAGAGACAGAAAGCGAGAAATCACCCCCCAGGGGGGATGGTCACCCCGCAATCCCTTCTCCATTCTCCTCTCAGGATCTTGGGCACGCACCCGGCGTGAGTTCTAAGCCACCAGGTCCGGGATGTGAACCACGGTCGACTACGTGGGAATCCAGCGACATAGCCATTACGCTAACTGCTGGTTCCCAGCATAATTTTTTTTTCCCTCTAACAAGAGGCCTTCACTGTCTACACGGATAGCTTGAGCACGTACATGTTAAGGTTAGTGTCCTGTGGTGACCCGTTTGTGTATCTTTCAGAAAGGACAGTGTGGAATAACATCAAAGACAAGATGGTTGTTTGTAAAATGTATTTTGTGCATGACTATAAACTGATATGATCAAGACAGTTTATGTTCAATACCAACAATTATTTATCTAGATCTAATACTTCTGCTAGTCTACTGTTGATTTGGTTTGATTTTCTTTCTTTTTTAATTCCTGTAGTGTGTGCCCCTCCTCCTCAGATAAAGAGTGGAAGAGAGAAGGCACCCTCAGTGGGGTGTAGTTACATTGCAATCCTTTCTCTTTCATTTCTCCATCCTGTCAGGATTCTGAGTGTGAGTGTGTGTGTGAGTATGTGTGCATGCCCATTGTGTTTTTCAAGCCATTAAGTCCAGGATTCAAACTGGGGTGGGCCATGTGGGATCAGACTCTTTTAACCACTAGACTGTGGGGTCAGCACTGATTTGACATTTTGTACTGTGAAGAAATGCTTCATCATATCCTTAGGACTGAAAATAAGGAAACCCTATGATTCAAAGAGTAAAAGCCCCATCACTAAAAAATGTACTTAACACAGGGCTCCCAAATGGTAGTTATGTATTTATATTCATATAGAAGACATTTTAAAAACACAAAAGCATGTGACTGAAGAAAAACTAATAAGCAGTCATTCAATTCATATAAAAGTATTATCACAAAGTGCCTAGGAGAAACTGTCAAAATGAAGGTTAAGTCAAAATGAAGGTCAACTTTCTGTCATTTCAAAATGTGAAAGGAAACAAATTTTTACCATATAAATCCTGCTAAATTTAACAATGGGTTACATTTTCCTAAATGCTTTAAAGAATACAGCAATCTGTCCAATTAAAAAAAAAATAATAAAGCAGTTAATACCCCAATGTTGAGGAAGGGAAAATGGGGTAATACTGAAAATATTTATATATTGTAGGTGGCATGGTGTACTGCTGGGAACAGCTGGTACTAAAACAAATTGACCATAAAAATGACTGACCTCTTAATGCCCCCTCTGGAAATCTATACTAAGAAAATAAATACATAGAAAGCTCTCTGAAGAGATACTCATTAGTGTTATTTATCTATAATGACAACATAAGAGATCTAGGTGGATCTACGGTTTGGGAATACTTGTGTAAATTAGGATGCATTCACTTGATGGAAGTATTTCACAATTAAAAACAGGTCATGAAAACTTTGGAGCAAGAAAAAAAGTGTTCATTGATTAAATGGGGGTAAAAACAACATTACAAGTACCAGGATCAATACAGAGATGATGAACCAGTTTTTGACTAGATGTAGTAAAAAAATTAGGTGTTAAATTTACACACAAAAAAAGTTAAGTGATTAAGAATCAGAAAAAAAAAAAAAAAAAAACACTTCCACTGTGGGGTGCCTTCCCTCTTCAAGGACTATTAGCCCTTAGGAGCAGCACGAGTTCCTCTGGCCAGAACAGCTGCCAGGAGTTAAACCCAGCCTGTCTAGAACGGGAGTACGGTGAGGAGCAGACGAGAATGAGACAGAACAGCCACAGGGGAAGGAAATACAGGAGAGTGCAAGCACCCGGGACCACGACTCAGCGCCTGTGAGTAACAGCGAGGAGTATGGGAATCGGGGTGAATGCAAGCACCTCAGTCAGAAACACTCAAACAATAACACCATTATCTATTATTAACTTTATCATCATTTTTCATTCAGCTATTTTTTGAAATGTATAGTGTTGTTTAACCTACTATAGTCACATCTGAATGCTATCTGTGGGAAGACAAAGGTATGCCTAAATAGTAGGTGTACTATTAACTACAGTTTCTATTAAATCCATCTACACTTTGTTTTGAATAGCTTTAATTATAATTTGAGTTATCCTTTTCCTGATCTTCCTCACCGTCACTGACCAAGTTTATAGTGAGTTGCCATGTTGGTTTATTTATTTATTTATTTTAAAAGAATTATTTAATATTTATTCATTCACTTATTTTTTAATTTGACCAGAAAGAGACACACAGGAGGCGGCGAGGGGGAGAGACAATGAGAAAGCAAGCCACCAGGTCTGGGACTCGAACCATGGTTGGCCATGTGGGAGTGTCCAGCACCATGCCACCTGCTGGTCCCCACGTTGGTTTATTTTTAAGCCTATGTACAATCACTGGGGTAATAAAAGTTGAAGTGGTATGAGTGTTTCGTTTTTAAAAAAAAAAAAACCTTTCTCTTTTATTCCATAATAAAACAGTGTTAACATCGATTATGATAGCAAAAATTAGAAATAATCCATATATCAAGAATTAAAGGAATTAGATATAGTATGTCCATACTCAGTAACATAGTGAAACCATTAAAATGATTATATGATCCCACATTTCCTGACGCAGATTAAGTGAGAAAAGATAGAGAATAATAGGTGGAAAAGGCATAAAATGGAATGGTATTCCAAAATACATATTTTTAAAAATTAATTTATTTAACTTTAATTAATTAATTAATTAATTTTAATTTGACCAAAAGAGATAGAGGGTAAGTAAGAACGCAAGCAGCTAGATCCGGGACTCGAATTACGGTCAGCCATGTGGGAGTCCAACGTCTTTAACCACCATGCCACCTGCCGGCCCCCCAAAATAAAAAATTTTTAATTTCTGGAAGGTGGACTAAAGGTCTTGTTTTTGCACATTTCAAGTTTCTAATATTTCCATAACAAACAATTTTAAATAGATAAATGTTTTAAAATAAAAGTAGAAAGTATTTGGAAATAATACTAGCTAGAAAGGTCCCTGAGGACACAACCTGTTAAAGTGACACGTATGTAAAACAAACTATACAAGCCAGGGAGTCCCAGCTACCTGGGAGGCTGACATGAGAAGATTAAGACCCTCGTGATTAAAACACACGGCAGGAAACAGTACCCAAGTCACAGGCATGTATGGACTCACCTTCAGCCCAGCTGCTACATGAGGTGGGGTGTCCACAATTTGTCGGTCGTCTGAGGAGCCGCCTCGCTTTAAGTCAATGACTGGGGCAAGGACTGTACTTTGTTTTGTCCTTTGGCTCTGCAATCAACAAAAATAAGAAAAGCATACTGACATTTCAGATTAAAATTCATACTATTTTTCAACAAAGATTTTTTTCCTGGTATGTGTAATAAACCTTTAAGATATAAGAAAATCATCATCTTAAAACAATAGCCTTTAATTATTACTATTGATATAATCATACACTATTTTCTTTAGCTGTTTTTAAAACTACCAGGTTTTCTGCAAAGTTTACAGTAAGCTCAGTTGCTTTCATTTAAATTTACATGTGAAAAAAAATGTGAAAAAAGCTCTATGTTGGACTCTTCATTTGACCAAGGAAGGCAAATCTGTTGTACATCACGATTTTAACCTGTGTGGATTTTTCCCAAGTAATGGGTACACTTTAATATCCTGAGCAAAAGATACTTGGGATTAAAGTTTTCTCCTACCCACTAGTATGAGATCCTGCCATACCCATTCCATTATGAGCCTACAGGAAAAAAAAAAATTTAAGAAAATAATCATTCATATACATTCAACCATTGTTTTACCATTTTTCTTTACTCTATAACTATTTTTGCTAAATGATTCGAAAGAAAGTGGAGACATCATGACATTTTACTACTCATTTCTTTTTTTGTTTTAAGATATTTCTATAGGGCATATGCACTTGTTGGAAACATAGAAAGAGAGAGAGAGAGAAAGTGAGATATTACCCCCCAGGGGGATTGGCCACACCACAATCCCATCTCCTCCATTCTCCTCTTGGGATTTTGGACATGCAGACACACATGCCCAGCATGAGTTTAAAGTCAACAGACTCAAGACTCAAACCAGGTCAACCGTGTGGGAGTCAAGCACCTTAACCACTATGTCACCTGCTAACTCTTACCCCTCATTTCTTAAAACCACATTCTTGGGGCTGGCAGGTGATGTGGTGATTGGGGGCAATGGATACCCACATGGCCAACGTGGTTCATCCTGGACCTGGTAGCTTGCTTTCTCACTTTCCCTCTCTCTCTCTCTCTCTCTCTCTCATTCTGTCTCTCTCTGGTCAAATTAAAATAAATAAATAAAGTTAAATAAAATAATTCTTTTAAAAAAGAAAAAATAACTACATTCTCCCACATAACCACATACTTTTTTAAAAATAATTATTTAATTTTATTTATTCAATCATTCATTTTAATTTGACCAGAAAAGAGACACAGAGAGAGAGAGGGAGGGAGGGAAAGTGAGAGAGCAAGCCACCACATGCGCTCAAACCATGATCGGCCATGTGGGAGTGTCCAGTGCCTTAATTACCACACCACATACTCATCCCCACATAACCACATACACCTAATAAAATCAGTAATTTCTCAGTATCATTTCGCAACCAGTTCATTGGCAGATTTTCTAAGTTTTTCTCAAATTATCTTTTAAACAGCTAATTTTTTTTATTTTTAAAACCAGGATCCGGGACCAGCAGTTACCGTAATGGCTATGTTGCTGGACTCCCATGTAGTCGACCACGGTTCACATCCCGGACCCGGTGGCTTAAAACTCACACCGGGTGTGTGTGCGTGCGTGCCCAAGATCACAAGAGGAGAACGGAGGAGAAGGGATTGCAGCGTGGCCATCGCCCCTGGGGGGGGGGATGTCTCGCTTTCTGTCTCTCTGTCTCTCTCTCTGTCTGGCGAGCGCATGCACCATATGGCAAAAACCTCTCAAAACAAACAAACAAACAAACAAACAAAAAAAACAGGATCCTACCAAAGTTCCTAAAACACATTTGGTTTTTAAGCATCTTAATTTCTAACAGTCTCACTTCTCTGTCTCTATCAACATCTTCAGCTCCTTTTCTCCCGACACTATCTTGTAAATGTCCCAAATTCTAGACCTGTGTAATAACTTCCTGGTGGTCTAGTCTGACTCATTCCTCTATGCCCTGTAATTTCTGAAAAGTGGATGTTAAAAGCTTACTTTGATTCAGGGTAAATGCTTTTCGGCAAGAACACCTGACAGGTGAGATGGTACACTTTACCCTGCATCACCCCGGCAGGCAGGCTATGCCAGTTTGTCTACCAGTAATGCTACAGCTGATCACATGGTGGTGGTGATCATTGGATCTTTCAATTGTAAGGGTTTCATTTCCCCCATTTCACAGTTTAAAGTGTCACAAATTTTCACTCTCTACAAAAGGTTCAAAATAAGCACTCGTATTTCTCAAATACAACAATGCCCACAGGGCGAGCCGGTGTGGTGGTTAAGGTGCTGTATCCCACATGCCTAACTGAGCAGCTGAAGGTCCAGATCTGGTAGCCTGAGAACATTCCAGGTATGTGTGCATGTATGCCAAGAATCCTGAGAGGAGAATGGATTGCAGCAAGCCACTCCCCTGGAGGACAATTTCGAGCTTTCCCTCTTTCTCACCTGCAAGTACACATGCCCTATAGCAAAACTAAAAGGAAAAAATAAAATAAAATAAAAAACAAACTTAATTATGGAAAAACTTCAAACACAAAGCTAAAGAGAACAAATTAATATGTCTCTGTGCTTCTACTGCCCAATTTTATGTATGTTCTTACCTCCCCTGTCCGAGACTGGATTATTTTAAAGTAAATCCCAGGAAATTAAACCACTTTATCAATATTTCAGTATGTATTAAGTAGTTATACTCAATCTTCCCTTTATTACTGCCTTCCCACTCAAGAAGCTTTTTAATAAATTTCCCCTATCTATACAATTTGAACGCCATAACTACAGCATCACCTGTTTGTGTACGGTGTTTATGCCTGTGCTTTATGCATAAGAAGAGCGAGATTTCTTCACTTCCTAAAAATGCTATTTGCCTTGTTTGGGGAACATATAGCCTCTGTTGAGGCTCCAGCTCTAAAACATAAGGACTCTTAAAACAGTAAGGATACCATAATACCATTCTCACTCCTAACATTTTAATAATAAATATCCAGTTAAGAAAATGTTTTAATGTTTTACATGTTGAATTATTTCAAGGATACTGTCAATGCCTAACACATATACAACAGGAAAAAAGCAATTACCACCCAGACTACACAAGCCTACCCAACTCACAGCTAAGCGGAGCCCTCAATAATGCACATGCAGCAGCTTAATTATTCTGTACAGCTTTTTCCTCAAAGTGCTGCTTCTAAACCACATCCAAACCAGCACAAATGCTACTTAAACACTCTCAGAACCCTGCCTAAAACCATAAACTAGCAGGATATTAGAAAATGGCTAGAGACTCAGCACTTTAAACAAGTTCTGAATTTAGACATACTGGAGTACAAAACCAGTATCATTGCTGGAGATAGAGATGTGTTCCTTTATTCCTATCCCATGAAATATTTCTATTCCCAGGAGCTAAGAGAGACAAAGTGACCTTCTCCTCCTCTTCCTTCCTCTCCCTTTATAAATCTTTAATGCTACCCAATGAAAAGGCAAGCGAATAAGCGCTTCCTTTAACTCCTCTGAAGAATCCTGCTCCCCTGCACCAAGTCTGTCTTTACCTTTGCTTGAGTGAGCGCTGCCTTCTTCACCTGCAGCTGAGACTGCAGAAGTTTGAAGTTTTTAGACCAGCCTTCTGTCTTTGAGTCACTAGTCTCCACTCCCAGGTCATCGTACAGGGACATCTTTTCAATTTAGTGCTGAAAGGCAAGGGGAGTAAAGATTTAACAATACAAAATACAGTGAAGATTTTAGGTTTTTCTGCTTTAAAATAAATGAATTTTATTTTAAATCATGGAATTTTACAGGTAAAAAGTCCAAGACCTTCAGTGAAAGAGGCAAAACTCCAGGTAGCACCCATGCGGGGCTCTTTCTAATACATTAAGCCACACCCATGTATTATTTAAAAATAAACTTCTATGGGGGCCACGGTGGTTAGAGGCATTGGATTCCCACATGGGTGAATGCAGTTCAAGTCTCGGACTTGGCGGCTTACTTTCTCACTTTCCCTTTCTCTGTCTCTCTGGTTAAATTAACAAAATAATAACAACAAATTAAATTAAATAAGTAAGTTAATTCTTTTTTAAAAAATAAACCTCTAGGATTAACTTTTTCAGCTACAAAATCACATGGGTCAAGTGATTCATGAAGGAAATCTTTTGGTTCTACAGCATGAGTTGAGATGGATGCTCTTATACACTTTTTAAAAATTCTATTTATTTCAATAGCAAAAAGTCCTACAAAAACAACAGTTACCACGTTGATTAACAGAATTAGTTACATTTTGTAATGAAATTTAAACAAATTCCTAGAAAAAAGAAAAAAAGTCAGAAATTATTTACAGATACTATAATTTTTCAAGTTATGACTGCTTGCTGGAGGGGTTGTGTAGATGAATTACAGCGTAAATACCCTGACTTCTTCATGTCCCACTAAGTAGAATTTTGTAATCTTTAATGACACTGATTATAAAGACATGAACAACAACCTACATGTGAATGACAATATACAGTGTCTTTGCAGAAGAGAACACACAAACACACACACAAACAGTAAGAGTTAAGCCAGCTGGTGGTACGGTGGTTAGGCAGCTGGATCCCACAGGGCCAACTGCACAGTTCAAGACACAGTGGCTTGCAGGACAACAAGTGGCGTAGTGGTTAAGATCCTGGTCCACAGCAGTTCAAGTCCTGGACCTGGCATCTTGAAACTCATGCCAGGCACATGTACATGCATGCCCAAAATCTTGAGAAGAGAACGGAGAAGAGACTGTGGCCAACCCCCCCGGGGGGTGATTTCTCTCTTTCTGTCTATGTTTCTCAGCAAGTGCACATGCCTTATAGCAAAAATCTCTTGAAAGGAAAAAAGATATGGTAGCTTGAAAAACATGCTGGTCTCTGTGCATGCGCACCAAAAATCCAGAGACAAATGGAGGAGAAGGGATTGCAGTATGGCCATTCCCCTGGGGGAGGCTCTCTCATACCCCATCCCCTTATACTGTCTCTCTCAACGGGCACACATGCTCTACAGCAAATCAATAAAACAGAAACCGTAATAGTCAGTACTCGCTGAACCTTGGCAGGCCAGGTATGGTGCTATGCAGTAACTGTAAAAGGTACCATTAAAGCCCAGTACATTAGAGATGAGGACACTGGGGTTTAGGGCTTAATCTGCCCAAGGTCACAGTGGGAAGCTCCTTACAACCCAGAAAGGCTTACTCCAGAACTCTTGCTAGTAAATCCCAACTGCCAACTTTTAAAAACTTCAACATTCTAAAACCCACCAACATGGCCCATTTCTTAAAATAAGAAATCAATCTCTTTCTCATAGGCGGAAAACAAATTTAAAACAAAATCCATAAAATGAAAATAAATGCTTAATTAGCACAGTAGTTCCCAACTTAAGGACATGTTTCAAAACACTGTCCGTTCTGAGGGCCCAGCAGTTAGCGTAATGGCTATTTCACTGGACTCCCATGTAGTCAACTGAGGTTCGAGTCCCGGACCCAGTGACTTAAACTCACACCGGGCACATGTGAGTGCGTACCCAAGATCCCAAGAGGAGAAGGGACTGCAGCATGGCCATTCCCCCTGGGGGGTGATTTCTCACTTTCTGGCTCTCTGTCTCCCTCTGTCCTTCTGGCGAGTGCACATGCCCTATGGCAAAAACCTCTCAAAAAAACCCAAAACAAAACAAAACAAAAACCTGTCAGTTTTCAGGGGCTCAGATGACACTTTCCATAGAATCTGTGCCATACAAACTCCTATTCCACTTGTATTCTGTTATGCAGAAGAAGAAAAATGATACAGAAGAGAAGAAAACATTTACGCCCCTCTTAGACCTGACTGAGGTCAAACATTTCTCTCTGGTGTGGCTTACCACTTAGCACTCCCAATACCAGTATCCAACACCTTAGTCCACACTGTCTGGGTGAGGGACAGGGAGTGGACACCAACTTACATTCCTTCAGAATACTGCTCTGATCAAAAGTACATAGCTCCCTGCCTGAAATCAGTTCCCCACAAGGCAGCCGCCACTTTTCGGTTTCTTCCAGTCCATACGTGAACCTTCTTATTACTTATACTGACTCTCTCCTTTCTGATTTCTAAGTGAGAAATCCCCAAGGCAGCGGAGAAGCAGGGCTTATAAAAGCAGAGCACCAAGGGCATTGGCGGCTGATTGCACTAAGAAATAACACAAAAATGGAGGGAGGCCTACTATTCCTACTCCCTGTTAAAGCTCTCCGACAATTCTCCATCTCGGCTTTTGCTGTATATCCAACAGGGCAGGCCCACTGCCATCAGTGCCAAAGAGAAAGTTGGATTCAGGAGCTTGGCCATGCCTTGGAACATTAAGCTTGATGCACCAAAGCAAAATTAAGAAAAAGCAAGGAACCCTTTTTTTAATAAGTGTGGCTAAAATATGACCATGTCTTCAAAATGTTAGAGCTAATCCCCCTGGGGTCCACTTCAGAATTTTTTTTTGTTGTCGTTATAGGGTGTGTGTGCTCACCAGAGAGACAAAGAGACAGAAATTGAGAAATCACCCCACAAGGTGGGATGGTCATACCACGCACACACACACACACACACACACACACACACACACACACACACACATCACGCATGAGTTACACGCCGCCATCTCTCGAACCACGGTTGACTATGTGAGAGTCCAGCTATGTAACCATTACACCATCTGCCAGTCCCCAGAATCTTTTAATGCACTCTATTATAAACTCCATGAAAACCTAGATTCAGTTTGTCTTGGGTACTACCCACAGACTAAATCAGTGTTTAACCCAGAGCTGAATAGGAATTGAGGCCAAATGCCCAGCTAATACTCTATTTGCAAAGCCCTTCCAATCCATATCTAGAATTTTCTGGTCAACAATTACTTTGGCCAGGGACCAGCAGATGGCATAATGGTTTCATCACTGGACTCCCACATAGTCAATCGTTGTGTTGGAGTCCTGGACATGGCAGCTTAAATCTCCCGCCAGGTGCATGTGCGCGCATGCCAGGATCCCAAGAAAAAGATGGAGGAGTAGGGATTGTGGCATGGCCATCCCGCCTGGGAGGTGATTTCTTGCTTTCTGTCTCTCTGTCTCTCCAGCGAGCACACGCACCTTACAGCAGAAATCTCTCTTTAAAAAAATTACTTTGGCCAGAAGGAAGACAACTGGACTAAATAGCTTCTAAGGCTTTCGTGAACTTTTCTTTCAGCTTACCTAGCATCCAAAGCTCACTGTTCATATCTAGAAGCATATCCTTTGACTATAATCTGGAAAAACTCAAGGCAATAGCAAAGAAAATAATACTGAGCATCCAGCCTTCACACTGTGGTTCCCCCAAAAAATTGCTTTAGAAATGACTTAATCTTTTGAGCCCCCTTCATTTAATCGGTCACAAAGCGAAGTATAGCATGACCGTTCATAGGGGATGCTTTCTTCTCTCCCTCTCTCTCTGGTAAGCACACCCACTCTGCAGTAGGTGCACACGCGCGCATGCACACGCACGCACGCACACACACACACACACAGATTTACCAAATGTCCACTAAACTAGAAGGGGCAAGATTAGCTCATTCATGGGGCCACCAGGTGGTGTGGTAGTTAAGGGCACGGGACTCCCACAAGCCCAACTGCAGTTCAAGTCTCAGACCTTGTGGCTTGCTTTCTCACTTTCCCTCTCTCTCTTGCTCTGTCCCTCCCTGATCAAAATTAAAATAAATAAACAAGTTAAATAAAAGATTTCTTTTAAAATAAAATATTAGCTTATTCATTTTTGCATCTTCCAATTTTTGCATACATTTAATAAACATTTATTATATATTAATAATAGAATAAACAGTATATGTAGTCATATGAATCAGCGGTAAAAGTAAGCGATGTCCACAGGGCCCTCCAGAAAGCTAAAGAATAAAGGATCTGGAGATAAATATACAATATGCATACTGCCACAGTACTGTACCCTTATAAATAGTTAAAGCAGTAACTTTAATGTTACACATATTTTATCACAATTTAAAAAAAAGCTAAAAAAAAAAAAAAAAAAAAAAAAGCCAGCACTAAGGGATGGGAGAAAATGAAATAACATTAGTCAGCACTAGCACATCCCCCTAACACGGCAACTTTGACAAATATTTTCCTAAATCTGGTGATTAAAAATCAATTCACGTAGAGCATCTCTGCCTCCAACAGAGTTCTTCCAACTAAGAACGCAATGTTTAACCAACTCTCATCATTGCATTAGTGATATTTACAAGACCACCCTTCTCTGTTTCATCTCTAAATTAAAGATGGTTGTCGATAATTCCATCTGATTTGTCTCACTCTGCAAGCATCAGCAATCATTACGCAGCAAAATCTGATGTTCATTTAAAGTCCTTATTTCTTATCTCAAACCTTCAAAAACACTTTAATATTAGAAATGTCTGTCATCTTACCAGCATCTGCTACTTTCTTGACACTAGTTCATAACATCTCTGCAGCACAGAAGATGCAGGAGTTCTCTTTATCTCATTTTCATTTTCTTTTTAATTGCAAGAGCGTGTGTGCACTCACCAGATAAAGACAGAGAGACAGACAGAGAAAGAGGGGGAAAGAACATTCCCCAATAAGATGAGGTCATGCCACAATCCCTTCTCCATTCTGTCGGGCTCTGGGGCTCGCACACACACGGTATGTGTGTTTTTCAAGCTTTCAGGACAGGGACTCAATCATGGCTGGTTCTTTCTCATTTTCAATGAACTGTAAGCTCACAGAACAGGATTAGTCATATAACACGTTCTTGTTATCTGTCCACACATGTATGGCCTGTTTTAATTTAGCTATTATGATGCTACAAGTGCGTATAAATTCACGTTCCAAAACAAAAATCCAGGATCTGGATAAGAAACCGCACTGAACCATATGGCAACCCCCACCCTTTCACGTGAGTTTACCTGAATCCCATGCTTGTTATTGTCTTGCTTTTCTCCTTTTATATAATCTGGCTTTTAGTCTCAGTGCATCTATTTAAAAACGTGTACTTCTTATTTTAGCTGTCTTAAGCCTTTAAAAAAATACCATAGCTTTTTGTTAATTCTCTTCACGGCAACCACTAGACGGTAACAAGTGCATTAACCAGACTCTGTCAGGATCTAACTTACCTAATTAATGTTGAGATATTGTGTAGATGACATAACATTTATTTCATGAAGTCGGGTGCAAGGAAGGTAATAAAAAACAGCACTTTCTAACATTTGGGAATAAGAAGCCATGATACAAATACAAACAGCTTATTTTTATAAGTTCTTTAAAATATTTGCTGTTGGGACCAGCAGATGGTGTAACGGTTACATCACTGGACTCCCATAAGGTTGACTATGGTTCGAGTCCTGGCCCCGGTAGCTTAAAACTCACACTAAGCACATGTGCGTGCATGCCCAAAACTCCTAAAGGAGAATGGAAGAGAAAGGATTGTGGTGTAGACTTCCGGGGGAGGGAGGGGGGGGCTGCTTTCTAGCTTTCTGTCTCTCTAGCAAACACAAGTACCCTATAGCAAAAAATCTCTCTTAAAAAAAGTGCTGTTTACTTCTTTTTTACGACAACACAACTCTTTCATCAACCAACCCTCTTTAACATATGCCTTATTTTTTCCTTAGGTAACCTAGTTCTGCCAGAAGGAAAAAGAGTAACTTTAAGATTCCACCAAAGCTAGAAACTGTTTTTTTTTTTTTTCTAAACATGTACAAAAGGTAGGAAAAAGAACAAGGAATGTCTTTTCAGAAGCATGTTACCGGATTTCCCGCCAAACTCTGCAGGGCATTCAGGAGCGAGAGGGAGCTCGGAGCTGCTTCCTGCTGCTGTCACGGTTCATCTGCTAACTCTATCGTCACCGTGTCCCAGAAATGGGCATAGGCAAGAACAGGGACCTGCCCTGGCTTCCGCTCAGGAATGAATTTAAGCATTTCCAGAGGATGACCACCACCGGTACAGTAGAAGGTAAACAGAATATCGTGACTATGGGGAGGAAGGTCTGGTTTTCCATTCCTGAAAAGAATCGGCCTTTAAAGGATAGAATTAATTTAGTTCTCAGTAGAGAACTCAAGGAACTGCTACAAAGAGCTCATTTTCTTGCCGAAAGTCTGGATGATGCCCCAAAACTTATTAAGCAACCAGAATTAGCTAATCAAGTGGACATGGTTTGGATAGTGGGAGGTAGTTCTGTTTATAAGGAAGTCATGAACCAGCCAGGCCATCTTAAACTGTTCATGACGAGGATCATGTAGGATTTTGAAAGTGATACATTTTTTCCAGAAATTGATTTGGGGAAATACAAACTTCTCCCAGAATACCCAGGTGTTATTTCTGATGTCCAGGAGAAGAAAGGCATTAAGTATAAATTTGAGGGGGACCAGCAGTTACCATAATGGCTATGTCGCTGGACTCCCACATAGTCGACCGCGTCCCGGACCCGGTGGCTTAAAACTCATGCCGGGCGCGTGTGCGTGCGTGCCCAAGATCCCAAGAGGAGAATGGAGGAGAAGGGACTGCGATGTGGCCATCCCCCCAGGGGGTGATTTCTCGCTTTCTGTCTCTCTGTCTCTCTCTGTCTGGCAAGTGCACGTGCCCTATAGCGAAAATCTCTCCAAAAAAAGAAAAAAAGGTATAAATTTGAAGTGTATGAAAAGAATGATTAATGTAAAGGTGTTTTCAAGATGTTTCCTTTGAAAAAGTGTATATTTTTATATTTTAAAAAAAGGCTTTTGTTGACTTCAGACTTATGGATAATAATTTCTAAGCAGTATGCTTTTATTCCCATTAATGTTAAATAGACTATATCAGATACCACTTGTGTCATAACTGTCACAGCTTCTTGCCATAGCTGTCTCGGTACTTCTCCCTGAAAGCTGAGTCCACGGCACCTGCTTAGGGTAGCACATATGAGACGGCCCACAGTGGAGAGTCCCCAGGTAGCATGAGTTGACATGACACCAGGTCCCATAGAGACAGAAGCTAGATAGATTAGTTCTGGAGTAGAAAAGCTGGAACTCAGATTTGAAAAGAAACTTAGATCAAAGTAGGAAGTGAATATTCTGTGTACATCACATTCTAAGTAAAGTTCTGCTCACTGTATCTTACAGAAACTTAGAAGATGGCAGTAGGTGCCTACAGTGGCTGAAAGACTCACTACAGGCAGGCCAGCTTGAAATCTGAAAGTCCAATCCTTTCTCGAATTTATTTTAAAAGAAAGTTATAAATATGTCCAGGAACTAACATAACTTTTTCTAAAAATAGTCCATTATTTGTGGAATTTGTGTGTGTGTGACTAGCAAGTGACCTGGTGGTCAAGGACGCTGGACTCCCACATGGCCAACCATGGTTCAAGTCGTGGACCTGGCTGCTTGCTTTCTCTCTCTCTCTCTCTCTCTCTCTTGCTCTGTCCCTCCCTGATCAAATTAAATAAGTAATTAAATAAAGTTAAAGAAAGTAATTTGAAAAAAAAGTTACCTACTCTTCTTTCAAGAGCACCTTAGAAGCCTTTAGTCCTACTGCCACATAAAACTACTGATCCCCAAATCATCTCCCCAAATTGAACATGTCCCACTCACAGCAATTTTGCATGTTATGCTGCCTACTGGTTTACACATCTGTCTCTTTCCACACCATAAATGCCTTCAAGGTAGGGGCTATATTTTGTCTTCATCTTTGTATCTCTAGATTTCCACCATACTTGGAACATTGTAAATATTTCCTAAACATATCAGTGGATGGATAGAAAACATTAATGCACCTACTTAAATCACATTATTAGGAAACAGTAAGACTGGCATATCTGCTTTTTTAAGGACATAACTTATAATAAGTGGAATTTAAGTATGATAAAACTTAAACTGTATATCATAATTAAGGAGGAAAACTACCATCACCACACATCCAGCAATATGCCTAGGTCTTGAGTTCTGAACACCAAAAGAAGCAGGATTTGGTGAGACAACACTTTCTTATCCCTAAATAGATAAATATTCATGCACCAACCATAAAATGAAGGCTGCCTCTTTGAATGTGGCAAGTGGAGCCAGCAGGTGAAGTGGTGGTTAAGGCCATATGGCCAATTGCTCTTCTAGACCCCCAACGCAACCCCTCAAATCAACCCAGCCCTGGCTTTTCAGACCTGTTTCCCTAAAGATCAAACTCCTTGACAACAGGGCCAGACGCTCAGTCAGCTTGCATCCTTTGTTCATAAAACATATTCCGGGCAGGAGCAGAAGCTCTAAAAGACTACTTTAATACGACACGAGCCAAGGCAATACCAGAGTCACACCTGCCTTCCACTTGCCTAGGTGAGCTCTCCTCTTCGCATGCCACCATCTGCACCTCCTGGTTCTGCAGCCCGAGAAGGAAGGCGATCCTTCCCCTCCACTCCCTGAGCCTGGAAGAGACAGCTGCCCGGCTGCTGGGTGCTAGTGATCAAACTACTCCGTCAGGACATGCCCCACGAAGAGGAGAAAGAAACGTCTTCAGACCAACAGAGACCGGAGGCCTGGGTAAGCGGAGGCGACCGGAGGAACGTAGCGGAGGTGGGCACAGGCAGGCAAGGCCTGCGGTGTGAGATGACTTCGCCGGCGACTCGGCCCGGTCCGGCCGGGCCTCTTCCACGGGAAGCTGGGCCTAAAGCAGCGACCTCGCGTCCTGCGCCGCCCGGGAAGGAGCCCCCGCCCCTGGTCCCCGCTCCCCGCCAGGCGGCCCGCCTGGGGCCTCAGGGACGCCACTTACCCGGCTCGCCCGGCAGACTCTGCCCATGGGCCGTGACGGCAACAACACGGAGCCTGGCTGCACACCGCGGAAACCCGGCGATGGTCAGAGCCCACGGAGGCGCCCACCCACCGCCTACTCTGCAGGGTGCTGCGCGGCGCGGGGTCAGGGCGCGCAGGCCGCCGGGAGAGCGGGTTTGCGCCTGCGCCTGCGTAAGCCCCTGCGCCTGCGCCACGCGCGCCTCGCCGTGCTGCCCCTGTCGGCGGGAGGACCGCACTGCACCCTCCCCTCGGCCGGCGTTCTTTCCTTCTACCAAGCGGTGTCGCCGTGGCGCAAGGTTTCGACGGCCAACACGGTTAGAAGTGCGGAGCAATGACCCCAGATGGGGAGAAGGAGAAATGGTTCAAGACGGCATTATCGAATGCAGAGAGGGGAAGATTCCGTCCCTAACCTCTGGTTCTGATTTATGTAGAACCGTTCATTGTATACAACAAGCTGAAAACAAAAATCGCCACAGGCTAGCTGCTGCAAAAGAATACAAAACAGCATTGGATTAAATGAATTCAGTGTAGACTAAGGGAACAGAGAGATATTAGGGCTCCAGAAAAGAAAGTGAACGTTATAAAGACACACAATTTAAAAGTAATGTAGCTAACAAATGTTGAGAGGGGTAGAGAAAATGAGACTCGGTGTAAAGTGTTTTTACATCTATAATTGGGCGTTACAAGTATTTCAAACTGAGGGCCAGTTAGTGGCCTGGTAAGTGTTAAGTGAGATGGATCCCACATGGCTGACCTCTACATCAGAGTCAGTAACTGAGCGGGTGCACGTGCATGCCCAAAATCTCAAAAAGAGAGAAATGGAGAGGGGATTTCTGTGTGGACAAGCACCCAAAGGGAGTGCTTCCTTCTCTTTTTCTCTACACGCATATACCGTCCGGCAATTATTTTTTCCAGGTTTTTGCCATAGGGCATGTGTGCTCACCAACAAGAGAAGGAAAGTGAGAAATCACCCTTCAGGGGGTATGGCCACGTGAAATCCCTTCTCCTCCATTCTTCTCTCCAGATTTTGGGCACCCACACAGGCACACTGCGTGTTCCTTAAGCTGCCAGTGTAGGGGACTCAAACTGAGAGGTCCGTAGTGTGTGATTCAGTCACCCCAATCACAGCACCACCAGATGGCCCACCTAAAAATGTGTATTTCAAGCTGATAGAGAGATTTAAGTAGACATCTCAGTACATAGAAACTTAACAAGAAAGATAATATAATCAATTAAAACCTGATAATCCAAGGTTGGAAACATGAGAAAAGAGATACAGTAGATAGGTAATAGATAATCTAAAAAAGCAGAGGATTAAGGACATCATATGGTAGTATAGTTATAATGGTAACCCAGAACAAAAATACAAACCTTTCAAGTGATCGAGAAACAAACACACACATACACACAACTACAACAAAACAACATGGTGACATATTTTAATAGTTACAGAATGGAAAACATAACAGGACAGCATGGAGGTAAGACCAAACATCTCGCATGAATAAATGTAAATGACCCAAGCTTATCTATTTAAAAAACTATAACTGGAGCCAGCAGGTAAGAAGTTGGATCTCCCATAGCTGACTGCACAGTTCAAGTCCTGGACCTGATGACTTGAAATGTGTGTGAATGTCCAAAATCCTGAGAGGAGGCCAGAAAAGAAGGGAATGTGGTATAGCAATCCTCTCTCTCTTCCACTCTCTCTGGAGAGTGTATATGCCCTATAGCAAAAATAAATAAATAAATAAATAAAATAACCTAATATTGGAACATAAACCATAACACAACTCTGTATTATACTATATACAAGAAAGTGTGCAAATAAAATTATTTTGGGGACCAGCAGGTGGTATGGTGGCTAAGGGTGCTGGACTCCCACATGGCCGACTGTGGGTCAAGGCCCAGACCCGCTGGCTTGCTTTCTCACTTTCTCTCTCTCTCTCTCTCTCTCACTCTGTCCCTCTCTGGTCAAATTAAAATAAATAAAGATAAATGAAATAATTTTGAAAAATAAAATGATTTTGAAAATACAAGATAGGAAAAGATATACCAGGAGTATGCAGACATAAAGAAATCTGGGATCACAAATAATTTATATGAAGTTGATTTCAGGGCAAAAAGCATTAAATAAGAAGGACATTTTATAATCAGTAGGAGTACAAAACGTAAGGAAGGGAAAAAATAGAAAAATTATGCACCAAATAACATAATCTTATTATTCACATAGCAAGCACTGTAAGTGTGAATAAAACAGACAGAAATAATTGGCACAATCCTTGCCAGATGAAGGGCACAAAAAGTGAGTGAGCATCAAGAACACTTAAAAATATCATTACATAATAGATCTAATATATCCAACTCCATTCCCTGAGGCACAGTTTACATCTTTTCAAGTGTCCTTGCAACATATACAATTGGCCATATTTTAGGCCACTGAGAAAAAACTAATCCTAATGTATTTCATTAAGAAGAACCATATGGGTAATATTCAATCCTAATTTGATAAAACTAAAAGTGAATGACATAACAGAAAATAAAATATCTCTACTCCTAGGAAATTTTTAAATGCTTAAACAATATTTGGATCAAAAAGGAAAACAAAACTAAAATAGCTTAATACCTACAAAAGTGTGAAAATGATCTATCAGAGCTGGCTCTTAGTCAGGTTTTAAGGGAACCAGATCCCACATGCCCAACCACAGTTTGAATCCTAGCCCTGGTGGCTTGACAAGACATGCCAGGCATGTGTACAAGCATGCCCAAAATGCTGAGAGGATGGAGAAATGTGAGCATGCCCAATGAGAGGTGCTTTCTCTCTCTGTGTCGCTTTGTCTTTCTCTGGTGAGCACACATGCCCTCTAGCAACTTTAAAAAAAAAAGAAAAAAAGAAGAAAATGGCCTATTATGACCTGTGACATTTAGCTAAAATAGTACTAAAAGGAAAATTCATACTTTTTTTTTCCATGCCACCAGGTTTGGAAATTACAGTTGTAATTCAAACTACACAATCAGCCATATAGAATCCAGCTGCCTTAATTACCATGCCACTGGCTGGCCCCAAAATTCATATTTTAAATTTTTGTATCCATTAAGAAATTAGGGTAAAATAAATGACTTAAGCACCTGTGCTAGAAGCAGGACATTGAACAAAATAAAATCCTGAAATGGAAGGAAGTAATTGTGAAAGAAAATAGAACAGAATGTTGTTTAAACTGAAAAAGAATGAAGACCAAAGATAAACGATGTCTAGATTGGGTCTCTTCCCACCCCCATCAAAGCACAAGTGGGCATGTAAAGGCCCTGATTCTGAGACACGGTGACCTGGGGACTCTCTCCCTATTTGCTGTCTACCAACCTTCCCTAATCTTTCTAAAGTCTCCACTTTGCGGTCTGTTACACGCAATTCCCCTACTTTCTTTTTGGTGGGAGTTTTTGTTCTCAAATCAGTCACAGACACCTTTAGGATTACAGACCATAGGTGCAGTCCCATCCATTGGGAGTTTTCTAGTTTAATTCTCAGGAGAAAATCTTAACTGCCCTCATCTCCTAGTATTTGAAAATGTCACCCTTAGCACCGTTTTCTGGTGGTAACAAGTATTAATTTTATTTTATAAACAGAGAACCTGAAGTTTAACATGAGACATGGACTCACATGCACGTGCCCAACTCATGCCACATGCTCATGGAGGTTCTGGGTTGTAAACTCAGGGTCTTTCCTATATGGTCCATTTGCATTGCCCCCATGCAACCACCTGCCCTCCCCCATCTTTATTTTAAAAATACGTAAATTTATACAGACATAGTATCTAAAAGATATTTGCCAATGTGGTTTTTCTCTAGGTAGGTGAGATTACAAGGATTCTTTATTTGAATTTTTTGTTTGTATTTTTTTAAATTTTCTAGTAATATACTTGCATTTTTTTCATAATAAAAATCATAAAAAATTATCAATTTTTTTTTGGAGAGATTTTCGCTATAGGGTGCGTGCGCTCTCCAGACAGACAGAGACATAGAGACAGAAAGCGAGAAATCACCCCCCCAAAGGGGATGGTCATGCTGCAATCCCTTCTCCTCCATTCTCCTCTCGGGATCTTGGGCACGCACGCACACGCACCCGGTGTGAGGTTTAAGCCACCGGGTCCGGGATGTGAACCGCAGTCGACTACGTGGGAGTCCAGCGACATAGCCATTACGCTACCTGCTGGTTCCCGGAAATTACCATTTTTTAAAAAAGTTTTTTGCCATAAGGCGCATGCACTCACCAGAGAGAAACAGAGAGAGAAGCAGCAAGAAAGAAAGAAGTTATCCCCCTCTAGGGGACAGCTATGTCCAGATCCCTTCTCCTCCATTCTCCTCCTGGGATTTTGGGCATGCACACACATGCGCCTGGTGTGATTTTTCAAACCACCAGGTCCAGGACTTGACCCAATGGGCCATGAGGGAGTCAAGTGCCTTAACCACCATCCTACCTGCTGGCCCCCAGATGATCAGTTTTTAAAGGCCCGGCTGTGGTATGCAGGCAGCAGATAGCCTGCTACACAACGGTGGAGACCATGTGAGGGGGCGTTGGGTTGGTATCCCAGGCCCACCTTCACGCATTGGGCATTCCCAGGATTCTGGGCTGCAGAGCTAGAGGAGGATCATGGTGTGAAGACCCTGTTAGGGGAGGAGGCAGTCTTTCTCAAACTGGAAATAAACATAAGAAATTTAGAAAATAAAATATGCAGAAATTTCCACAGTTGTAATTCATCTTCTACCAAATGATGTCTGTTCTGCTTGTTTGTCAAGATTTTCATAAAATTTTAAATACCGTTGATTTATTGAAAATGAATCTTTTCAGTAAGAAATGTGCTTTTTTAGAAAAACACGATGTGTGTGCACACTTTATGTCTTTCATGTGAGTATTGTTTAAATGCTATGTGTACATATGTGCACATCTAAAACGGTTAATAAGAAAATAAAATACCTTTCTTTTTTTCCGGCTGTGAGTCTTCTACTCTTCGAGCAGCAAGACTGAGAGCCTTATCTGCAAGGATGTCTCCTTAACGGTCTGTTATCCTTTCCACATGTCCTGTAGTGCAATCCCCAGCATACATGGCAAAAAAAAAAAAAAAAAAAAAAGCAAAAAAAACACCTTGCTCCAACACTTTCCTCAGAGGTACAGCTTTGAGTGGCAACCTTAATGTGGTCCCCAATGTGTGATCCGGTCATCAAAGACAATCATTGACTTACGTGGCATGATCGGGAAATGAGTTTATCTGTGATCTGAGGGTTTCGAGGGATTAGTAACCCTTTCAAGTTACGTTCTCTCTCCGTAGAGCAAAAGGGTTGCCAAGAGCAGTGAGCTCCACCCAGGGGCCTAACGTCCCTAGGAGAGGTACTCCCACCTACAGAGGACCACCATGTGCTAGGGATCCAGACATGAATCACTTCATTTATTCCCAACCACAGATGCCACGATGAGACAGACGAGAGAGGGGTTACAATGCCCACTTTTCAGAACAGGAAAGAGAGGCTCTGAGAGGTTAGGGAATTTGCTAAAGGAGTACAACTAGTAAATGACTGAGCGATGATGAGAACCCAGGTGGGTTAAACCCATGAGGTTAATGTGGATTGTAGCATAGTAAGCTCTTTCGTGAGGAGAGGGTGATTTAACTACCGATAGGACTTCATTTACTGATGACACTAGGAGTATCTCTGGCAGTGTACAGTTTAGTCTCCACAGACTCATTGGAACTCTCCCATTACTCCCACTCTGAGAAATAATGCCAAGTATCAAGCACTTTCTATGTATCATATTCTGAGATGCGTGATTTACACATGTTATCTGATTTATTTCTCCTATCGGTTTGTAAGGTAACTATTACCATGGCCATTTACAAAGGAAGAAATAGCAGCTTAGAGAAGTGACTCACCCCAGGTCAGAAGTACCTGAACCCAGAGCTCCCTAATCCTAAAGCCCATTTCCTTAAACTTTACATTCACCTCCACCAACGCGGCATGGACAGGGCCTGAGCTCACTGTGGCATACTGTCCCTGTGCAGTGAAACATACTGCTCAGTCCAAGGTAACATTTTCATTCCCAACATCCTGGTATGATCTTAAAATGTGGGATGATTCAGGACCAGCAGTTGGCGTAGTGGCTATGTTGCTGGACTCCCATGTAGTTGACCACAGCTTGAGTCCCGGACCCGGTGGCTTAAACTCATGCCAAGATTTTCATGTGCGTGTGTGCCCAAGATCCAGAGAGGAGAATGGAGGAGAAGGGATTGCCACATGGCCATCCCCCATGGGGTGATTTCTTGCTTTCTGTCTCTTTCTCTCTCTCTCTGTCTTTCTGGTGAGCACACATGCCCTATAGCAGAAACCTCTCCAAAAAAAAAAAAAAAAAAAAAAGTGGGATGATTCCTTAGGTTTTAATGAATGTTATTCTAGTTCGTTCTGTTGCTAATAATAGAAAATACCTGAGTCTGGTGATTTATAAAAACAGGTTTATTCAGCTCCTGGTTTGGCAGTCCAAGGTCCAGGGACTGCCTCTTGTGGGGCCTTCTGGCTCCATCACAACATGGTGGAGGGTAGGAGTGTATGCGCCTATGTCCACATGTTTCTGTCTTTCCCCCTCTTCTTATAACCCATCAGGAGTCAATCATGGGGATCTATCCTAATGACCTTAATCCTAATCTCCACCAAAAACCCCACCTTTTGCCACTGTAGTTGGATTAAACTTTCACTTCCTTTTTCTTTCTTTCTTTCTTTTTTTTTTTTTTAGCTTGCTATTGGGCACAAGTGCTTACCAGAGAGAGTGAGAGAGAGAGAGCGAGAAATTACCCACCCTCCACCAAGGAACTGGCCCACACAATCCCTTCTCCATTCTCTTCTCAGGATTTTGGGTATGCATGTGCACGTACCCTGTGTGTTTTTCAAGTAGCTGGGTCTAGGACTCAAAATGCATAATCAGCCAGGTGGGATCTAGCCATCTTAACCACTATGCCATGGGCTGGCCCAATTTTCACTTTCTTAGTCCTATCACAACCAAATCTCAACACATGAATTTTTGTGGAATGTTCACACCATAGGAAATGCCACCTTGGGACTTCTGAGTTCAGTTTTATAGAAACTTCTAGACCACTGTTATAGCTCAGAAATTAAGAACTGTTTTTGGCTTTGAATATCATGGCCAATGTTTAACAAATTCTCCAGTTTCTGTTGTGTATGTGTGTGTGTATGTGTGTGTTTGTTTTGTTTTATTTTGTTTTATTTGTTTTTTTGCCTAAGGATGTGTGCATTTGCCAGAGAGAAAGCACCACCCATGGGTAATGTTAATACTCCCATCTCTTGTCCATTTCTCTCTCTTTTGTGGGAATTTGGGCATGGGTGCAAACATACCCAGTGTGTTTTTTAAGCCTCTGGGTATGGGACTCAAACTAAAGTCAACCATGTGGGATCTGGCTTACTACACCACAGTCTGGCTCCAAATCCTCTGGTTTTAAGAGGGAAGAATAGAGTTGAGGCTGGTTTTTGTCTTTTCAGAAATCACCCAAAGCCACAGTTAGGGTAAGAAAATAAGTGCTAGTTCCATCTTTAACCAGAATTCATCTCTGACTGTGGACTGTGGGAAAGGGCTACTGTACACAAGGAAATAACCTGGACAGGACATCGCTTCCTGCAGTTGAACACATCAGACACCACATCTTCTAATCATCATTGTTGAGTTTTTATTTCCATATTAAGGACTTTTGAATTCTGTTTTGTCATTTAATTTTCCTTCCTCATTGTCATTATTATTTACAACTACGCTACCAGAAGTTAAATGTTTTAGCTTCTTGGAGTCAGCAGGTGGCATAGAGGTTGAGGCGCTGGACTCCCACATGGCTGACTGTGATTTGATCACATTTTGAGTACCTTTGCTCTATATAATTATAACCAAGAAAATAAAAACTTGGTTTATGGTAGAAGTAGCAGGAATTTTGGGAAAACATGGCTATCTATTTTCTAAGATTTTTTTTTATAATTATGGAAATTTGGAACCTGTCAGACACATACATACTCAGAAAAGAACACTGAAAAAAGTTTATTAAAGGCAAGCAAAATTAGCTGACATATGCCTTAGAGAGGATAGGTGGCATGAATAAATTGAGAAGCTAAAGGCTTTTGCCATAGAGTGCCTGAGCTCTCTAGAGAGAAAGAGAGAGACAGTGAGTGGGAACATGAGAAATCACCCCCCAGGGGTACGGCCATGCTGCAATCCCTTCTCTTCCATTCTCCTCCTGGAATTTTGGGCACACACACCTGCACATACACCCAACGTGAGTTTCAAACCATGCTATGAAAAGAAAAAAAAAATGCAGATTCTGAAGAACCAGCAGGTGGCATACTGTTTAAGGTACTGGACTCCTACGTGGTCAACCAGGGTTCAAGCCTTGGACCTGGTGGCTTGAAACTCATTCCAGGCATGTGTGCATGCATGCCCAAAATCCTGAGAGGAGAATAGAAGAGAAGGGATTGTGATGTGTCCATCCCACTTGTGGGAGTGATTTCTCACTTTCTATCTCTGTCTCTCCAGAGAGCTCATGTACTCTATAGTAAAAATCTCTGTAAAAAAAAAAATGCAGATTCTGTGGTCCAACAGACCTCAGACCTAGGGAACCAAAAACTGGGAATGGGTCTATTATCTGTGCCCCAGCAAGCCCTCCAAGGGAATTCTGATGCATTCTAAAGGTTATGGACTGATGCTGTGGGAATAGACGTAGACCATCACACCATTTATCTCATTTAAGAAAAAAAAATTGGAGTAATGACATTTCTAAAAGATGTTGCTTTTCTTCTGGATGTATCTAGCTTCTGTGTCCTGCAATCTATGTTAAGAATGTGGTTTTTAATCTTCATCCGACCACTTCCTGACTGCTTTACTCTTAGGGTGACAAATTTCCATGCAGATAATCTATCTTCCAAACATGCTGCCATATGCCAGGTCCTCTTGTCACAAACCTGCTTATTCGCACTGAGGGTGTCTTTTCATAGTGTGTTCTAATCTCGGGTGCCTGTGAGGTGATTTCCATGCAGCTCCTTTTCCACTTCTCACCAAGTGACCCAGCCACGACAGATACGAGAGGAGAATACTTCTCATACTTTAACCAGTGTTTGAAACCCAGTGGATGAAGTAATTGATATTCAAGTCTTTCTGAGAAGGCTTATGCAGTACATGTATCTGACAAGAATTCATTTCCAGAATACATACAATATTTCTAATAATCAATAAGAAAGGAAAACCCTCTATGTTTTTCCTTTTTTTTGGTTTGTTTTTGCGATAGGGCACATGCACTCACCAGAGAGACACAGAGAGAGAGAGAGAAAGTGAGAAATCACCCCTAAAGGAGGATGGCCATGCTGCAGTCCCTTTTCCTCCAGTCTCTTCAGGATTTGGGGCATGCATACATGTGTGCCGGTATGATTTTTCAAGGCTCTGGGTCCAGAATTAAACTGCTCAGTTGATCATGTGGGATCCAGTGGGAAGTAGGGTCTGCATCATCAAGCCCACTGTGACCTTTGCATTCATGTGCTCATTGTTCCATTTTCAAGGGGGCTGATGATGAAGGTTAGCTAGGTCACTTCTTCTACTTGGTTATTTAATGCCTCTCCCATGGTGGTTGTTGGTGGGCATTGTGACATAGCATACAAAAATATGGCCCACTCCTATTTGTCCACACACATGCCTCCTCTTCCCAATTCCTTGTCTCCAGTTTTCAGTATTTTCCCTTCCAGGTTCCTGATCAACTGAAGAGGCCATTGACCACTAGCCAGGCAGCTGTGTATTTTCACATAGGGCCACTTCTCCCATGTCAAGTGGATAACCATGATGATTGGTCTTAAAGCTAACTACAAAACTCTCGTGGGGCCTCTGACCCTACTACATTTCCAGGGTAAATGCACTTGTCCACTGTGGTAGGTTTGTGTTCATGCCCCTACGATCACTCCTGCTTTTGTTAGAGGATTCTACATCTCTGCCTACCCTGCCATGTGGGTTGCAATGCCTCATGAGAGAAGTTCACTTCCCCGTCCTATTGTTGGTTTGCTGAGCCATGCAACTTGCCCCAGCCATGGGATGTGATATACATGGCTCCACAAAGGTTTAAGAATTATTGCATATTTATACAAGCTCTCTTGCTCAATTCTTGTGTCACAGACTGGCACATGCTAAACAGGGGCTGATTTTTCTATTGATAGCTAAGATGTGAGAATGAAGACGATTGAGATCAAGCAGAGTTTTAGTTTATCTTGAGCCTGGGGGAGAGCCACAGCCCAGAGCAGAGCTATCGATGACTCTCGGTTGACATGTACCAGGAGTAAAACAAAGACTTTTTGGTGCAAGCCACTGAAACTTTAGAATAATTCATTAATATAAAAAACAAATACTCATACTTACAGCTCATACCATCTCAAATCTACTAGAATGTAAATTCCATGAAAGCAGGAACTTGATTTTGTCACTGCTGTTTCCCCAGGTCCAAAAATGGTGAGTGGCAACATAATAGTTACATGAGACTTCCCTAACCATTTGTCCCCTCCTTTCTCTCAGATGACAACCTTGCAATCAGAAGAGATTCATCTCATTTCTCATTGCACTGATCCCCTCTGTCCCAGGAGCAGGTAGGAACGATGCCTTTTCCTCTGCTGTGCTGTAGGGACTGAAGGACTCTCTGGCTGGTTCCTTCGTCTACACACCAGATCCTCTGGACTTTTCTTACTCAAAAACTTTGCTCCTGCAATTCTCTCTTCAGCATTCTAATCAGGAGATTGCTATGCTATAGTAACTCCCCTCTTAGGAAATAAAAAAAAAAAAAAACTTTGAAAAGAAATCTCAGCACTTGTCATCAGGGGCTAGAAGGGAGGGAGTGAAAGAAAGAACACAGGAGATGTTGAGGGCCGTGAAACTCTTCTGCAAGACACTGTAATCGTGGATATGTGTCATTATGCGTTTGTCAAAATTCACAGAATGTCCACCACCAGGAGTGAACCCTAATGCAAACTATGGTCTTTGCTCAATGATGTGGCAGTATTAGCTTGGTTGGAACAAATACACCACTCTGGTGGGGATATTGATAGTGAGGAAAGTGTGCTGTGTGGAGGTAGGGAGAAACGGGACATTTCTTTTGCTCAAGTCTGCTGTGTGCTTAAAATTGCTCTAAAAAGGGACAAGCAGTTGGCATAATGACTACGTTGCTGGACTGGCATGTAGTCAACCACGGTTCGAGTCCCAGACCTAGTGGCTTAAAACTCACACCGGGCGCGTGTGCGTGCATGACCAAGATCCCGAGAGGAGAAGGGAGAAGGGATTGCGGCATGGCCATTCCCCCTGGGGGGTGATTTCTCACTTTCTGTCTCTCTGTCTCTCTCTGTCTTTCCGGCAAGCACATGTGCCCTATAGCAAAAGCCTCTCAAAAAAACAAAACAAACAAACAAAAAAAACTGGGACCAGCAGTTAGCGTAATGGCTATGTCGCTGGACTCCCATGTAGTTGACCGTGGTTTGCGTCCCGGACCCGGTGGCTTAAATTCACCCCAGGTGCATGTGTGTGCGTGCCCAAGATCCTGAGAGGAGAATGGAGGAGAGGGGACTGTGGTGTGGCCATCTCCCTGGGGGGTGATTTCTCGCTTTCTCTATGTCTCTCTCTGTCTGTCTGGCGAGCACACGCGCCCTATAGCAAAAACCTCTCAAAAAAACAAAACAAAACAAAAAAAACTGCTCTAAAAAAATCAATTCTGCTGTAAAAAAAAAGTCTTCACTTGGGACCAGCAGTTAGCGTAATGGCTATGTTGCTGGACTCCCATGTAGTCGACCGTGGTTTGAGTCCCGGACCCAGTGGCTTAAAACTCACACTGGGCGCGTGTGCGTGCGTGCCCAAGATCCCGAGAGGAGAACAGAGAAGGGATTGCAGCATGGCCATACCCCCGGGGGGTGATTTTTCACTTTCTGTCTCTCTGTCTTTCTGGCGAGCACATGCGCCCCATAGCTAAAACCTCTCCAAAAAAAGTGTTCATTTGTCCTCCTCAACTCCTTCCAGCTCCTGTTTATATCTTCTGCTCCCCTTTATAGCACAACTCTTCAGAGGTGCTTGTGACACCTGTGCAGGACTTCTGCTTAGGTGCTAATTTCCATGGCCAAAACAAGGCCCAGTGCCACGCACCCTCACAGCCCTGAGCCAGCATCTATGTATCTTCCCTATCATAGTAACCAGCAGTATCTTTCACTGAGGACTCAAACCACAAATCTGAGTCATACTCAGTTCCTCTATTTTCCTTGCACCCTTTATCCCATCAACCAAGCAAATTCTGTGGACTCTCCCCCTTTTTTTTATATATAGAGATTTTTTGCTATGAGGCATGTGTGTTCACTGGAGAGACAAAAAGTGAGAAATCACCCCTTGGAGGGGATGGCCACACTTCAGTCCCTTCCCTCCATTCTCCTGTCTGGATCTTGGGCATGTACACACACGAACCTGAGGTGAGTTCTAAATCGTCCAGTCTGGGGGACCAGCAGTTAGCGTAATAGCTATGTCGCTGGACTCCCACGTAGTCGACCACGGTTCGAGTCCCGGACCCGGTGGCTTAAAACTCACGCCGGGCATTTGTGTGTATGTGCTCAAGATCCTGAGAGGGGAACGGAGGAGAAGGGATTGCGGTGTGGCCATCCACCCTGGGGGATGACTTCTCGCCTTCTATCTCTCTGTCTCTCTTTCTGTCTGTCTGGCGAGCACACACACCCTATAGCAAGAACCTCTCCAAAAAAAAAAAAAAATCGAACCACACCCCCCCTATAGCAAAACCCCCTCCAAAAAAAAAAAAAAAAAAAATCGAGTCTGGGACTTGAATTGCAATCAACTACATGGGAGTCCAACAATGCCATCTTCTGGTCCCAATGGGCTCTCCTTAAAATATCTCTCTACACTGGCCACTGCTTACCATCTCAGTCCACAGTGCCATCACTTCCATTAGATAATTGCTATAGCCTTCCTCTGTCCTCAACCTTCTCGTAGCTTCCCATCAACTCAAAATAAAACTCCAAACTCCTGACCTGGCCTGCAAATCTTTACATGACCAGCCCCTGCCTGCTATTTGACCTGCATCTCTCAGCTGTGCCCCTGGCTCCCATGCTCCCACCTGCCCATTGAGCTCATTCTGCCTCTGCCCCACATAGTGTCCTGGCTTGCCTGCTCACTTTGTCTGGATCTCCAACCAGGGCTGCCTCCTCCCAGGGGCTGCTCTCAACTTCACTCCCTAAAAGAGCATCCTGCCCACCCCATCCCTGGCGTATCTTGCTAACTACGTTATTGTTCTTTGTACCACTTATCACTGTGGAACATTACACTATGTATCCACATGTTTGTTACTGTCTGTCAGCCTCACCCCATTTGAGAGTTAAAATAATGGTGAGGATTTTGTCTGTTTTGTTCTCATTACAATGCCTTTGCTTATGCATCTGGTACCCAGCAGGACTCAATAAACAGTAGTGGTAAAATGAACCAAAAATAAATGCAACAGGAAAAGCAGAATTCTCTTCTTTGTAAAACAAAACTAAACAAAACAAGCAGAGGAGGCTAGCAAGTGGCATGGTGGTTAAGGTGCTGGACCTCCACGTGACTGACCATGGTTTGAGTGTTGGACCTAGTGACTTGAAACTTACTGCCAAAAATCCCAAGAGGAGAATGAAGGACAAGGGATTGTGGTGTGGCCATCCCGCTGAGGAGGTGATCTCTCACTTTGCCTCTCTCTCTCTCTGTGTGTTGCTCCAGCGAACACACACACCCTATGGTAAAAACCTCAAGGAAAAAAAAAAGGCAAACAGTCACCAGTCACCAGTCTGGGGAAATATGGGTCGTGGTGGAAGTGAGATAGGTTTTTCATAAAAAGACAGGTGAGAAAATTAGCAGTTCATCCAGTCTCCATGGATGAAATTAACTTAGTCTAAACAGAGCTCAATCTCTTCATCTATCAAACAAGAAGCAGAGAAGTTCACAGCAGGTTGGAGAGGAAAAACATGAGGTTACTCAAACAAAAAGTTTCAAACTTCTCAGAAAAAATGAATTTCGTCAATTCAAGGTACTGTCAATACCCCATCTGGCCATGATTGATGAAACAGATATTTAGATTCCATGAATCTAACCACTTGCTAATGTCACTTCTGGGTTCTTCCGACCTCCTGCCAGGTGGCTGACTTCTTTGTTCTATTTTAACCCTCCAAGCATCATGTGAAAAAAAATTTTTTTTTGCCTGTTATGAAATAATCCTCTGGCCTCATTACCCAGGAAGTCCCTGTTTTGTTTTTGTTTTGTTTTCTCATTCTCTTAACACTACAAGTTTCTGGAAAAAAGAAGCTACAGAGAAAACTGAGTTTTTATTAGGAGGGGGGAAAAGTTTCAAGTTGTTATACTTCCCCCCTCCTTACCCTCCTTGATCCACAGCTCAAAAGACAAGAAGATGGGTCCCATCTCTCTAAAAAGAGGGGAGTCCAGAGTCCAGGAGAACACTCTCTACTCCTATCAGAAAGGAGTTGGGCCAGCTAGTGGTATGGTGGTTAAGACAGCTAGTTCCCACATGGCCGACTATGTGATCTGAGTCCTTGACCTGTCAAGTTGAAAAACGCAGGACAAGGAGAGTGGAGGAGAAGGGATTGCAGTGTGGCAATCCTCCTTGGGAGGTGCTTCTTCACTTCTTCACTTTCAGTCTCTCTCTCTCTCTCCCCAGCCCCCCCCCCTCTCTAGCAAGCACACATACCGTATAGCAAAATTCCCAAATAAATAAATAAAAGGAGTTTACATCAGCAGGCTAACTGCGTCTAGCTCTTAGGATTCATTGGTTGAGCCTACCAGTCACCCTGCCTATGGACACTGACAGTTTCAGTCAAGCCCTTTGTGGCACATTGTATAATCATGGACCGTAGATTCACATATGCCACAATGGAGTGATTTTGCCCCCCTCAAATCCTATTTCATAAAGTAGAAACCTGATGAAAAACATTTAAGGCTGATGCCCTATTGTGTTTCCCAAAACAGAACTCTCTTGTTCAACAGATCTTTCAGAATATCATGTACTAGGCACTACACTCTGAACCAGGAATAAGAGGGATATCCTTGCACTAAAGACACATCAACTCCAGTTGGAACGATCAGATGTATCCCTGGAGAGCTACGGCAAGTCATGAATTGGTGAGTGTCCTGAGAGTGATGGAATAGCGGTGTTTGAGGGTTATGTAGACTTGGGAACCTAGACATGACACCATTCTTAATGAACTGTGTCTGTGTGGGTGTTTAGCAACCACAGAGAGACGCAATCTCTTCATTTATAAAATGGAAATTGTGATAGTACACTGCCTCATTAGCGTGCTATGAGAAGTCAGTGAGATAAGGTACACAAAGGACTCACACAGGGCCTGCCATGTAGTAAGGGCTGAATTACGGCTAGTAATTATTTTCAATATTACTGAAATGTGGATCAGGTAACCACTCAGGGAAGTGAGAGCGCTTCCAGGTGGAGAGATAAGTAAGACTTCCTTTACAAGGTAGCATTTGAGCTGCCTCTTAAGGAGAAAACTTTGGGCTTCTGGACTTAACAGAGAGAACCAAGAGAGAAGAAGGGTGTATTGGGGGCATAGTGAGAAGACAGTAATGGTGTTTAAATTATTGTTGTTATTATTATTACTACTTAGCAAAGATAGCACAATGACGAAGAATAGAGAATGAATGTTAAAATCTGAGGCTAGGTAGAGTTTGAAAGATCTTTAATTTTTTTTTACTCTGCCAGAGGGCTTATGTACATGAATGGGAAAGGGGGAGAGGGGAGGAGAAAAGCACTTTACAAAGGGCCTGGTCATGCCATAATCCCCTCTCCTCCAATTCTCTATCTTATCAGGATTCTGGGCATGTATATGCATACCCAGTGTGTAAGGCAGAGAGGCTGGGCTTCAAACCATGGTTGGCCATGTGGGGTCAGTTTCCTCTGCACTACAGGATTGTGTCAGATTATCAAGATCTTGAATAACAGGCTAAGAAATTTGAACTTAGTTTCAAAGACATTATGAGCATTCTTAAGACTCTAAATTAAACCGGAAGCAATGGGTAAGGATGATAGAGGAGTAGGGAGATACATTTAAGTCAGGGAAGCCAGTTGCCAAGCCATATAGACATCCAGACAAAAGTGGCATGGCATGCCTTCACCTCCCTTCAAATACCCAAA
>NW_006159757.1:8210874-8220604 GCF_000334495.1 Tupaia belangeri chinensis
TGAACTGCAGTGTCTTTGCTCCAGGAAGCCATTGGTAATTGATCAAGTTATTGAGAGATCAACTATATTACCTTTTTCTTTTAATTAAAGGTTATGCACTCATGAGAGAGAGAGAAAGAGAGGGAAAGTGAGAAAGCATCCCCTCGAGGGGTGGTTTTACTGCAATCTCTTCTCCAGTCTCCTTTTTGGATTTTGGGTATGCATGCACACATGCCTGGAGTGTTTTTCAAGCCACCAGGTCTGGGACTCAAACTGCAGTCAGCCACATGGAATCCATATACCTTAACCACTATGCCACCAGCTGACCTGTAAACTATATTATTATCCATCTCTGAACTAGAACCATATTGGAAGAGATGAGGGAGCTTTTGTTGATACCCAGCTAGCAAACACATTGTATGCCTAGTGTAGGAATCTCTTTGTGATCTCTTCACAAAAATCTCTGGTTCCAACAGAACTGGTCACGATAAGTTGCAGAATGATAATGTCAATTTCCAATTTTCCAATTATTAGGGAAGGAGAACTCAGTTTATGATCCATACAACCAATTGTCGTTGCCTGGTATTTTATTGGCCGACTAATTTAAAAGTCAAATAGCTCCTTGGGAACTAACATTTGAGTGAGGGTTATTTGATTCATTGTGGATTTTGACTTTCCAGAGGACTCTTTTGCCCCATCTAGTAAAATCTGGTGGAAATTGCAAACTGCAGAAATTCAACTCAGGGCCACAATAACAGGATGCACCTGTAGATTTCGTAGAACTAGCAGCAATGTTCTCTCAACACCAATTTGAGAGAAATAAGCCTGTTTCATCGTTCCAACTGGGGGAGACTGAGTGTTCTCACATGCCTGCCAATTGTGGAAGGTGCCAATCATGGGGACACTTCCATCCATCCATCTGCCACCACTTCACAGCATTGATTGAAGACCTATATGCTCCGGGCTCCCTTGCCTTGGATTATTTGCTGTTCTTGGGACTATCAACTTGACAGATGTGTTTGCAGTTAATTAGGGGCTCCTCTGCCTCTACTCATCAATATCCATGCTAAATTGTGAGCTTTCTGAGAACAAGAACTCTTTGTTTCTTTTTGTCATTGTTTTGTTTCATTTTGTTTTCGTCTCCCATACCCTGGGCAAAGTGCCTTGTAGCTAGATCCACAACTGGTATTCACTGAGTTGAATTATTGCATCCTTTAGATGCACCTAAAGGTGCATAAGCTATGTAAAAAGTAGATCATGGACCTTAAATGGACATTCAGGTCCATGTCTAAGACATAAAAAACAGAAAGGCCTTATATGAATACCAAATATGTAAACAACAGTCTCTCTCGGTAACCATCCTGGTCACTAATTATGCTGCCACTCTCCAAGGAAACAAAGCGTTCTCTTCTCTCAGATGTTGGCTCTGAGACCACAGCTCAGCATATTGCTCTTCTAGAGAAAGGAGTGTGAGATGAGAGCAGGGTCATTTTCGTGTGGTACCAGCTGGGTGATGCAGGGCAGACCTGGCCGAGCCCTGCAGAAGTGGCCAGTCACTGCTCATTTCTTTTTCTGTTTGAGTAGATTGGGAGCAACCTTAGAATAGGGAGCAAATCTTCATTCTCGTTTTCATTTTTAGAGAGATTTTTGCTATAGGATGTGTGTGCTCATGGAGAGACAGAGAGATACAGAAACAGAAAGTGAGACATTACCCCCTCCCATGGGAAATAGCCATATGGCAATCTCTTCTCCTATATTCTCCTCTTGAGATTTTAGGCACGCACATACATGCACCTGACGTGAGATTTAAACCTCTAGGTCTGGGACTTGAACCGCAGTTGACTATGTGGGAGTCCAAAGATTTATGCCATCTGCTGGTTCCGTAAATCTTTATTCTTGGATTCCCCTCTAGATCTAAATATAACGCTTGCTAATCGCATGTGTTCAGTCAACATTTGTGGATGCATCAACATTTGTGGATGGATTACTTGACAGAAGGAATTTCTCTGATCTACATTTCACCTTTTCCTTTCCTTGGATTTCCCTGGTGAAGATGCTAGTAAACATTAAAGGGGTCAAGAGGATATGGCACAAAAGAACATCAGAAATCACGTGATTCTTGGGCTCAGCTGGCTCCCCGTTTGCCTCTAACTCACAGAGACAGCAGTGCTCGGCACCTAACACATACTCAAAGCTAATTTTACTCCAAAGTTTATGAGCAATAAATGGGAATTTTCCTCAAGATTTTTGTGTAATGTTGGGGGAAAAGGTTAACATTGCAAAGCAAATTGTGAACTATCACAGTCCCGTGCAATGGAATGTTTTGGTCGGTGATGAAAGACATGCTTAACAGTGGTACCATGATGAACAGGTAGGCTGACCCATACAGCCTAGGTGTGTAGTAGGCCATACAATCTAGGTTTGTGTAAGTACTTACTATAATGTTCACACAATAAAGTCACCTAATGATGCATTTCTTCAGAAGGTATCTCATTGAAATTTATTTTAAAATTATTTTTAAAGTTTATTTTAAGGTCAGCTCCATAGCCTAATAGTTAAAGGGCCACATGGCTGACCCCAGCTTGAGTCTCGGCCCTGGAAACTTGAGAAACACACAGGGTATGTGTACATACAAAGCCCCAAGTTCTGACAGGATGGAGAAATGGAGGAGAAAGAATTATGGCATAACCACATCCCATTAGGAGTATGCTTTCTCTCTCTCTTCCCTCTCTCTCTCTCTCTCCCTCTCTTCTGTCTCTCTCTGGTGAATGGGTGTGTCCTCTGGTAATTAAAACAAATGAAATTTTCTTTTGAGCTTTCAGTTATTTTTCCCTCATTCTTCTATCTTTTCACTCTATTTTAATCCCTTCTGGCCACTGTTCCTTGACCCTACTTCTCCATTGATATTCACCAATTCTTCTTTTCTAAAGAGCAATTTTCCTCTCCCTGGGCCTCTCTAATTTGCATACTCACACCCACCAGGCCAAGCATGCATTGGAGAACCAGTGTTCTCCTGAAAACAGTAGTAAGAAGATTCAATGGAGAACTCACCTTAGCAACCTTTAGTCTTCAGGAGTGAGCTATGGTACCCATGGCCAAGTGGGACTCACCATTCCATTCTGTGACCACATCTTTCCTATCTCTTCTTTATCCTATCCTTTCTCCTTCTTGTTTCTGCTTTCAGTCATTCATGTTTCATTTCTTTCATCTTCCTTTCATAGAAGTAACTGTGCCACTTGGGATTAAAATGTTGAAATGACCATTGACAAGTCATAAAGTAGCTGAAGGGAAAATGAGAAAGAAGATTCATTTTTCACCACCTCTCCCATTTCCCCTCTATTCCTTTACCTCCTCCTCCAAATCTATACTCTGATAAGAAACTGTTTTTGTTATAAGTTAATCAAGTATTAATGTGATAGGGACAGAGGGTGGGGAGTCAAGGTTTAGGTAATCCTGATAATAAATACACAGTTTTTTTCTTTTTTTTTTTTTTTTCTTTTTTTGAGAGGTTTTTGCTATAGGTGCGTGTGCTCGCCAGACAGACAGAGAGAGACATAGAGACAGAAAGCGAGAAATCACCCCCCAGGGGGGATGGTCACACCACAATCCCTTCTCCTCCATTCTCCTCTCGGGATATTGGGCACGCATGCACACACGCCCGGGTCTGGGACACGAACCGCAGTTGACTTCATGGGAATCCAGCTAACTGCTGGTTCCCCACAGTTCCTTTCTTTAAAGACTATCCAAAATAGTGGGGACCAGCAGTTGGTGTAATGGCTATGTTGCTGGACTCCCATGTAATCAAGCGGTTTGAATCCCGGACCCAGTGGCTTAAACTCATGCTAGGCGCGTGTGTTTGTGCCCAAGATCCCAAGAGGAGAATGGAGGAGAAGGGATTGCAGCATGGCCATCCCCCCTGGAGGGTGATTTCTCGCTTTCCGTCTCTGTCTCTCTCTGTCTTTCTGGTGAGCGCATGTGCCCTATAGCAAAAACCTCTCTCAAAAAAACAAACAACAACAACAAAAACAACTTTAAAATAAAGTCCATCCAAAATAGTGGAGACAAGAGATAGAAGTGGACAACTGACTCCTATTTGTGAATAGTATGACTTTTCTGCCATTTACCCAGCTCAACCTCTTGCATCTGGATTTAACCAATCTATTACATTAACTCAAATCGGCTAATTTTATCTCTGCCAAAATTCACAACTTTCATTCTCTACCTCTCACCCCATCTCCAGGCCATGCCAAAATTTCTTCTCTCCTTTTGGAATTTGGGGCACACATATGCACTCTCTGGGTGTGCTTTTCAAGCCTCTGGCTCCAGCACTCAAACCATGCAGTAGGCTATGTGGTGTCCCACTGTCTTAACCACCACACCACTGGCTCGCCCCCTCTTCCTAAATTTTTACTGCTCATCTTATCATGATCATTAGTGTTCACCACTTTGTACTGTTAGACAAGAAAATCATCTCGCATCTAAGATAAGGCAATCATCTCGCATCTAAGATAAGGCAATCTGGGTCAGAATCCGTTGCTGATGTGATGAGCAGTTTCTTGTGGGAAGTACCAAGCATTTCTGGTAAGAGTTGAATGATTTCCTGATAAACAGAGACTCAACTTGCATAGTTGACCCCGTCCTGTAAGGAACTTAGTTACCTTTAACCAAATGTCCTTTTCTTTAACCTAATCTATCAATGTTATCTAGATACCTTGTATTCCTAAAAATAAACCCTACTAGGAAAGAAATATTTGAACTAGACTTCTTGGAAATTATCTCCCTGCAGCAGGTATGGAACAAAACCTTGACATTCACTCACAAAGAGTTGGTCTGGAATGGCTTTACTATGTGCTAGCTATATTTTTGTGTGCTTGTGTGTTCACACACAGTAGTTGGCCCCAAGTATGTGTTACGCACTGTTAAGTAACATGAGTCACAGATATGTTAGACATAGTTCTGTGTCTAACCAGTGACCCACAGTTTGGCACCCTTAACCAAAATTCAAAGTGCTCACAATACTCCTGAAACTGTCTACTGACTCACTGGATAGGTGCTGATATACATTTTCTCTGAGCAAAACAGAACAAACCAAAGATTCTATCAGATTGTCAAAAGAGTTCTTTATCCCAAAAAAGCTCAATAGCAGTTAGACTAGAGGCAGAAAAGGCATATAAACTATGGGTGACAGTACAGCGTGGCAAGCGCTAAACAAAAGCATAAAGGATCAGGAAAGGTCTTCTGGAATGATACTTCCATGTCTCTCCATTTAGGTTGTAAACTCATTAAGGGCAACAACTTTGATATATACAGACTCATTATGAGACAATATGCACAACTCGTGACAAAATGGATCTCCTCCCATGTCTCTACATGGTGCAGTTAAATATAAACTAGAAAGCTCAAGGCCAGTGAACTATAATGGAGTGTTCAGCTGCCCAACAAATTGTAAAAGTGCATCAGACGATTTGTTTTACATTGACCCATCTCAGAACCAAGAGTTGGTCCTCTGATTTTGTCAGAAAAAAAATCATAGGGCTTTGGGAAAGGATTTTTCTTTTTTAGGTCTTTGCATTCATATGAATTTAAAATATTTTATCATTACAATGAAATACTTAAAGATATGTTTTATGCAGTTTTATTAGAAGGCTTAGATCTTGCTTAGCTACTTGAACTTTAGCAACCCCTTGTCTCAAATATTCGATATGTTTACAATGCACTAAATGCAATTTAAATCATTTTGCTAGGTAGGCTCATAGTTTAAAGCCAAATGCAGAGTCCCCATATTTTGAAAAGATAAGTAAAACCTTTCTGGTTAGAAGCTCTCAAAATGCGTTTATGAAGAGTTAGATTGAAGCTAATACACCATCGTGGTGCTCTTAAATCATCTGAGAATTGTGCACAGTCCTTTCGTATGCCTGCTGTTCCAGGGACGTCACTGCTACAGGAAAGCGAGATGTTTGATTTGTTCCTTGAAGCCAACTATGTGATTCAGGATGAACTAAGCTATTGCGCTGAAAAACAAAACAAAACAAAACAAAACAAAACAAAACAAAACGAAACAAAACAAAAAAACAATAATGGAGCTTACTGTATTTATAAATGTATTTGTAATTTTCTCACATGACATTTGAAGGTGTGTGTTGGGAGTCAAGTAGCTACATTCTAAGAATTCGCAACCCAGACTGAGCAAAGCAAGACACTGCCATCTTCAGCATTTTTTTAGAGAGATTTTTCTTCTATAAGGCATGTGTCCTTGCCAGAGAGACAGAGAGAAGCAGAGAGACAGAAAGTGAGAAACCACCCCCAGGACGATGGTCACACCACAATATCCCTTCTCCTCCATTGGACTTTGGGCATATATGCACACGTGCTCAGTGTAAGTTTTAAACTACGGGGTCTAGGACTCAAGCTGCAGAGACTAAGTGGGAGTCCAGCGACGTAACCATTATGCCATCTGCTGGTCCTGCCATCTTCAACTTTTAAAACCACTCTGGCCATAACCATTCCAACTAGCAGCAACGACAGAAAGGGCTTCCAGTTAAATGAATCAGGTGTAAGGGCCAAACATCTTTTTCACTAATGTTTCTTGGGAAGAACTCTGCCATACAACCACACTTAGGGGAGGCTAGAAAGTGTATCCCAGAAGAAAGAACAAAGGGCGAACAATTTTGGTGGATGACTGGAACCTCATCAAACCAACTACCCGTTGCAGTTGTCAATGTACTGGTCTCTGTACTATGTCACATGATGTGAGTTTTCATTTTATCTTTTGTTTGTGGTGTTATTGTTTAGAGAACACCCAATACTACATCATACTTGGCTTTGTTACTAACAGAGTTTTGCATGGTTCTCCAGTGGAGACTGTCTTAAGCAACAAGCTTTATTATTTCAAAGAGAAAATTTAAAATCCTACCTTCAATTTCCTAAAAATTATGTAATGAGTGAGCATTTTGAAGTAAATGAATTGAGACTGCTTTTGAGCAGTATGCAATTTCTATGTTTTTCCCTTCCCCTGACACTTGTGCAGGATAGGATGTAAGGACAATCTAAGACAACCTCTGCTATGAGGGTCTAACTTACCAATGTTACTTATCAGAATTGCAGTAATTTGATTAAAGACTCTCCAAATCACCATTTTCATGTTAATGGTTAGCATGCCATTTTAATAATAAAAATGTAAAATAAAAGGTATTAAATCTATTTTGCTAATAACTTATTATTTTGTTACTAATAAAATAAAATGGATTTAACTTTCCTAGTTGTTATAAGATTTATGGAGGTTTTGTTGGAAAGCAAAACAAAAAAATCATGACTCAAATTTTTATTATTTTATATAGCTACAAATTAATCTTTGAGATTAATTCTTATTGTCTGTTTTAATCTGAGTATACCTTGTGATTCCTAGTTAATATTTCTTTGTTCTTTAAAAGTATTTTAAAATAAACATCATTGAATTTAATTTTACTTAAAAGTCATAGGAGAAAAAGAAACTGATACAAAACTAAAGGTGTTAGTGAATTTAGAAATACGTTACTTTCTGATAGACAGTATTAAGACCCTCTAAAGTTTAAAAGAAATGTGAAATGCAGTAAGAGCTTGTTGGCCATTATAGTTTGGTTTGTGTTTTTATTTCAGTGATTATATGTTTTGACTCTCAAATGTCTGGATTTCACATTTTGGCCTAATTTTCCTTTCCCTGTCCTACGCTTCAGTGGTGCTCATTAACCTTCCTTTCTTCCTCCCCTTTCCAAACAATCCAGTCCCTAAACTTTCAGGTGGAGCAAAGCAAGAGAGGCATCCTTGGTGTTCTGATGTAAGTAGTTGGAAGTGTTGAGACATGTGTCTCCATGGAGAAACTATCCAGAGTGAGGGATCAGGGTCCAAGCAGAGTGAAGAGGGTGCCTCCACAAAGAGCAGTCTAGTGAAGGCAGTCAGAATTGATCAGGCTAAGAGGATAGCCACAAAGACAGGCCGACAAGCAGGGCTATCAGAGCCTGTGAGGGGTGAGGAGGTTTCATGCCTGACAAAAGGTGTCAGAGCTCAAGCCAGCTGAGGCGGGTGGCCCAGGCCAAGGAGTCAGTATCTGAGCAGTGTCAGGTCCATATTGAGGTGGGTGGCTAGCCTGGCAAGAGATGTCAGAGCCTGGACAGAATAAGAGGCTGTTCCCTCAGAGACTGGGGGCTGGCCAGAAACTGAGCAGAGAGAAGAGGTTCCCCATGTGGGAAAAGGGGTGGTGGCAGAGATTGGTAGAGATTGGCAACAAACTGAGGGGGATCTGTTCATTGCTCTTCTCTGCAAACTCTTGTACTTAGCCTGGAAATCACTTTCAAAATTCCAGGGTTCCTTTAGAAGGTAGTTGACTTTCTGAGAAAACATTAGGAGAGAGATAACACATCTCTGAACCATGAATTCCTTTGCTTCCTTTTGTCAATATCTTTTTTTTTTTAAGAGGGCTCATGTACTTGCCAGAGAGAGTGACAGAGATAGTGAGAAGAAATGTGAGAAATCACCCCCCAGGGGAGATGGCCACAACACAATCCCTTCTCCATTCTCCTTTCAGGATCTTAGATACACATGCACATGCACCCAGCCTGATTTTCAAGCCACTAAGTCCAGGACTTGAACCATGGTCAGCCATGTGGGAGTCCAACATCATAACTGCTACATCATCTGCTGGTCCCCCTTTTGTCAATATTTTTGCTTGTTTTCTAGTATTTAGAAAACTCCATTTTACTATAACTATATGATTGCTAATAGGCATGAATTTCCAGGTAGCAAAACAGTCAACCCATTTCATGCAAATCACAAGAGAGTCTTAGGGGCTAGACAGTGGTGCAGCAGTAAAATGTGGTGCTCCGCAAGGCTGACCCATGTGGGAAAGTTCCAGGCTCATGTCCGGCAACTTCCCTGAGTACACTGAGCACGTGTGTGCCCATGGTCAGGGCTGGCTGAAGCTAAAGGTGGATCACAACGTCAAGACCTTTTGGGGTGCTGTCTGTCTCTCCCTCTCTCTTGGTTGTGAAAGAAATTTTTAAAAATTAAAAAAATTTTTAAAAAGAAAGAAGAGAGTACTCTAATAAATAAATAATAAAGACTAAATTTTACAAAAAAGTCCAAAGCTTAAAACCAAAGTCTGCTTTTAGTATGAGCCTTTAAGAGAAAGACAAACCTGGAGACAAACTATCATATAAAATGACAACTCATTTCGGGAACCCAGTACATCATGGTGAAAAGATTATGGTTAATACCAGTAATGAATCTTAGGAGATCATTTATAAATTCTAAGTATCAGTCTGTCTGCTTTCTTTTCAATGATCTGAACTTAGAGACCTGACCTGTGGTCCGACAGCTTTAGGAGCTACCCACCAGTGGCTAAGCCTGCCCTTCCACACTCCTGCCTGACTTTGCTTCTGGATCCCATATGGGCCCTGCCATCTCCTTGGGTAGCTACAAAGCTTGGGGGAGGACTCAGTTTATGAAATGCCAAATGAGCCCACTGCCAAGAAGTGCTTGCTCACCCCTCCTTCAACGGCAGGGGAATCTCCCTTTCCTTTTATGGGTTGAAGCTGAAGAAAGGATTCATAAGTGAAGCCCAATCCTTCTCACCAACCCCAGCCCACACCTCCCAGCAATTGAACTCGAAAAAAAACCTGGTTTGAAAATTACCGCAAACTATATTGTCATCAAAAAAGCACTTCCTATATTTGAGATCAGAAAAAAAAAAAAAAAAAAAAAAGAGGGAGGCACACAT
>NW_006159757.1:8221504-8236860 GCF_000334495.1 Tupaia belangeri chinensis
AAAAAAAAAAAAAAAAAAAAAAGAGAGTGGTAGGCACAATTTCCTGGCTGAACACATCAGTCTAATACTTCACCAAAAGCCTGAGTGTTGTAGAGACTGACAGCTCCAGTGGATTGATCCTTCCGTCCCGTGTCCTCCCAGGATGATGCAGGGAAGCGGCTGAGGGGCAACCCACCTTCTGCCGGCAACACCTCCTTCTCACAGCCCCCGCATAGGCACGGATCCCTACCATGAAGATGGAGCCAAATTTGCTGATCTGGGGGTTACTGACATTCATCATCAAACCTGGCTGTCTGACAGGTAAGGGGCCACGGGGTATCCTTGAAATAGTGAGACAAGATCTAATGGATATTACTTCTCCTCAGCCCAGAACCAGAGAGGCACGTAAGTAGAAAATTCCAAGAACAGAGTTGAATCTTGGGCTCTACCTCTGGTCTGTGACCCACTAGGACCTCATTTTGTGCCTCAATGGCCCCTAATCTGTAAAGAGACCTTAGTATGGTATTAGGCTCTCTTGTCATTCACAGTCTTTGACAGTTATTCTAGGGAGAATAGATTGGTCAGATATTTGGATGTTAACAAGATACTGATGAACAGATTTCTCAAGAAATGTCCTTTTATTTTCCAATGACTTTAGTCTTCCTCCCTCGCTCCCACCCCTCGTTGTAAGTAACACTAAAAAGCTATTAGGAATCTAAGTCCAGGTTAACCTACCTGAAATATCAGTAACTCATGTATGAAATACTAAGGTATTTAAGATCTCAGAGAAGTTTAGCTTTAAGAGTGTATACTTTGCTTTTACCACCTAGTAATAATACCTAGGAAGCTCTTTACACATGCAGCTATATGGATATTTTAGAAAATACAAGCAAACTCACTTACAAAACATTACTTTTTCCTGTTTCTATGTGTATATGTGATGTATATGTCTGCGTGTGTATGCAAATTTTGAATTCATTCATCACTTCAAATAAGATTTCTCAAGGATTTTTTTAAAGAAATAACCACTAACTTCTACCTCAAACCACCCTTCTAATTGAGTGTGAATTTTCTACTAATAATATCTACCCTTGCTTATCCAGGAAGACAGATAAGGTATGAAAGTTGATTATCTCTATTATTTTTTTCTGAGAGTCTATATTTCATATATTTAACCTCTAGAAATAAAATGCTAACTGGCTACAGAAAAGAAATGTGTGAAGAAGTGAAATACTATGTGCATAGGAGGAGTCTCTTTGTTTAGAGAAGGAGCTAGGTTGTGTTGACACTGTACTGACCCAGGTGTCAGAAACTCTTTGGTTTTCAATTAAAATGGAAAATTTTAGAAAATTATAGGAAGGTTTATAATGTGGTTTCTACCTCAGTGGGGTCTTTGCCAAGTCAGTCTAAACCATTAGTCTTTACACTTAGTCATGCTCTATCTTTGGGAAACACATTTCAAGTAAACTTACATTGTTTCTAGACATTGGTGACTTATCTGAGGATCTGGATGCTCTCAGGAACAGTGGAGCAAGTGGAATATCTTGTAGATTCTTTCACACATTCAGTTCCCCCAAAATCTGCCCAGTACCGCTTCTGCTCCTTTTAACACTATAGGAAATACAAAAGTGAATAATATATAGTTCTGATCCTTAAGAGATTTAAAACCTAGTAAGGAGGATGAAGGCATAGATACAAGTCAGAATGTGATAAGATCTAAGAGCACAGGCTACCAGAGAAGACTTCATGAAGGTGGCATGCAAACAGAGTCCTAAGAAACTAGTAAAGTTCCATAAGTGGAGATTCAAGATAGAGAGGACCATCTGAGCAAAGGCATTAGAGAACAGCAAGTGTGTACCCCACCCTGGATGGGGATTTGGAAGTACTGAGACTTAAGACTGGAAAGATTGGATGGGGTCAAAGTAATTATAATGCCTTGGTTACCAGGTTAAAACTTTTGAACTTCATTGGGTAGGCAATAAAAAAAACTACTAAAAGATTAAAGATTGCTACTTACAGAGTACAGAGTACATGCCAGACATGTAAGTCTTTTTATAGTCTTCATAAGCACTTTGCATTGTGGACGTCCTGAACCACTAAATGAAGAAGAACTCAAAACTCAGAATCACACATACAGTGGCAAGGCCAAAGCTCAAGCCAGTTTCCCCAACTTGTGCTCTTTCTGTTCACTACAGACAGAGTCAGAGCTTTATGGAGATGACTCTGGCCAGGAGTGGAAGGAAATCAGGTGCATGAAACAGTTCTTAAAATAGCCCATTCTAGAGACATATGAAGATCTAGTGGCCAAGGAGAGTGAAATGGATTAAGTTTCTATAATCAATTTAGGTTCAGGAACCACTCCAGGGCAAGAAATAATCTTATCTCCTACTTTTTCTTCCGAGAGGAACCCAGTTTTAAATAAGTCTTTTTATTCCCCAGAGATGAGTGGTCTCTAATGAATTCAAACAGACTATCAACAGATGCAATTTCTAGCTGATTCATAAGGCAGATTTTCATTCTGAAAATTTCCAAAGCCACCATTTAAAAATTATGATAGTTTATGGGTGATGGATTAGTCAACTCGGGCTTTTTTGAAGTCTCTTTATTACTGGGTCCTGGGATGTGGTTAAAAAGAGAATTCTCCTGATGTTGCCAACCTAGCACGTTATTGAAGGCACCTTTTTCAGAATTGTGGAAATTCTGAGCGTTTATATGTCTCTTGATCATCTTTCTTTCATTCTAGGAATTCTGTTATCAAATCTTTATCCTCTAGACACAAAAATTTAAAAAAATAAGTGTGGAAACCCATTAAGCTGATATGTTAGTGTAATTATCCCTTCTCATGAAGACTACTGCCCACAATGGAATTTCCCATGTTCACTTTTGTCATTAAAGCACAAAATGTTTAACACTTTACATTTAATACTTCACTTGTTTGGATCTCAAAGTATTATTACCACTGTTACCTTGTTAATCTTCAAAATGTACCTTTTGGGAGTACTCATAAAATAGTCACTACTTTCTTAAAAGCAGAGCATCTAAATAGGCAGTTTGCTATAGTGCCTGTGCATACACTCCATTTTAGATTTACAAATCGGAAACAAAAAATGCATTTCACAATTCTGTACAAAAAGAATTGACTTCAGGGACCAGCAGATGGCATAGTAGTTAAATCACTGGACTCCCACGTAATGGAATGTGGTTTGAGTCCCAAATCTGGTGGCTTAAAACTCACGCTGAGTGCATGTGCGTGTGTGCCAAAAATCCCGAGAGGAGAATGAAGGAGAAGGGATTGCAGTGTGGCCATCTCCTCTAGGGGGTGATTTCTCACTTTCTGTCTCTCTGGCAAGTGCACACACCCTGTAACAAAACTCTCTAAAAAAAAAAATTAACTTCATTAATGCATTAAAGATGCTCATAAAGTATGGTTGATGTGTTCTACAACTCTACCCTCCTTCTCATTCATCTCAAAATCTATTCTTAGACTTTCTTTGGCTGAAGACTTGAGTATTTTGGGTACCTCTGGGTAATTTCTTGTTGAAATAATTTCTATAATAACTCTAGATATCATTAAGTCAGAGATTGCTCAACATGCAGTCATTCAGGTTAATTCCCTTCTCCCCTCATTATTCAATGAAGAGTAGAAACTTTACAAATAAACAGAGAATTCCCTTAAGAAGTAAGGCATTATAACCTGAGGTCAGTGCAGAATAGAATTAGGAGGAATATGAACTTTGCAGGAAGTGGTAAGTACACAGAGGTAACTCCTAATGGAATTACCAAAAAGAAGACATGTGAAAGGCATGACTCTTGACAAATTTCTCTCTGTAAAATGACCAGGCCTTGAAACTCCCTTCCAACTTGCAATTCTGTCACTCTATGACAAGGATTCTAAAAAGAAAAGAAAAGAAGCTCTGCTTAAAGGCATTTTCATGTTGGTTCTGTGGCTTGGTGGTTGAGGAAGCTGGATTCCACATGGTCCACCATGCAGTTGAGTCCTGGCAGCTTGAGAGGCACACCAGGCAGGTGTGCCTACATGCCCCAAATCCTGAAAGGATGGAGAGACGGAGGAGGAGGGATTTTGGCATGACCATTCTTCATGGGGCAGGGGTGCTTTCTCCTTTTTCTCTTTCCATCTCTTTGTCTCTCTCTGACAAACACACACACTCTCTAGCAAAAAGAAAAAAAACACTTTCACACTGGAATGTGTCTATTTGCCAAAGGGTGTGTGTGCTTGCCAGAGAGAGATAGAGAGACAGACAGAGAAAAAGGGACAAAACACTTCCCGATGGCGTGTGGTCATGCTTCAATCTCATCTCCTTCATTTCACCATCCTGTTAGGATTTGGGGCAGGCATGCACACATTCCCAGCGTGTCTTTCAAGGACCAGGACCAGGATTCAAACCACAAAGTTGGCCATGTGGGATCCTGATCTCTTAGTCACAAGGCCATGAGACTGGCCCAAGATGGGGTGATTTGGGATGAAATAATCTCCTAACCAAAGGCATACCCAGCAGAGTTAGGGTTGAGAAACCAAAGCTTGACATCTCAGTGCCTGTTATTTCCATTTTTGAAAAGCTCCTGCACTACACTCAAGCATGATGCTCTGCTGCCACAATTGCTGCAGCTGTCATTTTCAAGGCCAAAGTACCACTAACTGTTGGTGAGGTTTCTGCTACTTGCTTATTTAGGCAATGACATAGTGTTCACATGTATATGCAATCCTCCTGTATATTTTAAACCATCCCTAGGCTATTTATAATACCTAATACAGTGTGAATACTATGTAAATAGTTGTTATTCTGTATTGTTTTTAAATCTAGATTACTTTTTATTGTTATTGTTGTTATTTTCTTCCATAAATATGTGCTCAGGCATTGTCAGGAATATCTGCTCTCAGACATTGTCCTTGTCACTCGTGGGAGACGTTTTTACATGTGTGGGAATCAGTCTATCTTCTCTTTATGCAAGTTTGTTCCCTGCGAAAAAATTTTAAAAGACCATAATTTAATTGATTCCTTCAAGAAGCTATAGGCTCTTCATCCAAGAAAGGGTTCAAATAGAGGTTAGAGTGGCATCTAGATCTCCCAAATGCCAGTTCAATATTCCCTGGAGAAGGTAACAGTTCTTGACCTCAAATGTTCATGGTTTAACAATGGAGGTGAAACATCTGTTGAGCAATTCCTATCTTGAAGACCACCAAGGGGAAGCCAACAGTGTTTGCCTATGAGTCAACGATTCATCACTGAACCCCCCAGCATGCTTTCAAAGAAGTCATTCATTTAGGGGAAAACAATAATATCACTGTCTGTAGGGCTGTTAGGTATTTTCCACTCCAAGATTACTCAGATGGTTTTTGGCTCATTTGACTGATTTAAGGTTACTCTGAGATTTGCCTCCATTAATAAGAATGATTCCCAATAGCAGCTATACATTAAAATAGCTGGCATGTTTTTAAAAATGATGTCCAAGGGGCCAGTGTAGTGGTTATGTCACTGGACTCCCACATGGTCGACTGCAGTTCAAATCCCAGACCTGATGGCTTGAAAATCATCCCAGGCACATATGTATGGGTGCCCAAGATCCCAGGAGAATGAAGGAGAAGAGATTGCAATATGGCTCTCTCTCCTGGGGGCTGATTTATCACTTTCCCTCTCACTACCTCTGTCTCTCTCTCTCTCCCCAGTGAGTGCAAATACCCTATGGCAAAAAAACCTCTAAATACACACACACACACACACACACACACACAGACATATGTATATGTCCAAGACTAATTAAGACCCAAGAAGTCATATTTTGAAGAGGAGAACCAGACGTAACAGTAACTTTTTAAAATCAAGCTCCTCAACTGATTCAAGGATTGAAATCCACCACTTCAGAAAAACAGAATAACGATCCCCATGGTCTGATTTCATTGTTTCCTTCCTATTCACTAAGCCCTAGGAGCAGCACATCTCAAACTCTGATGCATGTACAGATCACCTGGGGAATCTCATTGCACATGGGTCCCGATTCAGGAGGTCTGACATTGACATCTGAGATTCTGATTCCAGCAGGTTTCACTGTGAGGCTAGGGTGGTTGTCGCATTGACCTTGCCTTGAGTAGTGAGACTATGATGTGAGGAAAGAAATATTTGTTGCTTCTACCCACAGAGAACTTGCAGTTAAAAATGAGAAAACCAATGTGAGAAAGATCAAATATTAATCAGATATTGCAAAGTATTTATAGCAAAGCTGACGAATGAGATAGGTGATTGGAATAGAGAGAGTACTACACTACCTAAGGAATTAGAAGCAGCTTCTTAGAGAAGGTAGCCCTGGGACATACTGGTTCTAAATGGTGCTTCTAAATATCAGGGGATGGTTTGGAGGACAGTATGTCTTAATGACTTTGCAAAAGTTGTATACGTGAATCATGCTCCGCAAAGAACAAACTGGAGACTGAAGAATTACCTGGATAACTAAATAAATTAACCATATTTCATATATACAGCTGTCCCTTGGTATCTACAGGGAATTGGTCCTGGAACCCTTCAAGGATACCAAAATTCAAGGTTGTCTATGTCCCTTGTATAAAATGATATAGAATTTGCATGTAACCTATACAATCCTCTTGTATACTTCACATCGTCTCTAGATTATTTTTAACACCTAGTACAATGCAAATGCTATGTAGATAGTTATTTCATATTGTTTTAAAATCCATATTACTTTTTGCTATTATAGTATCTCTTTCTTTGTTCATGATAGATTGTGTACATGCACATGTGAGAGTGAAAGAGATGAGTACCCTCCACAGAGTCTGGTCATGCTGCGATTCCCTTCCTCCAGTCCTCCCGCCCATCAGCTCTTGAACACTCATGTACGTGCCCAGCGTGTTTCTGGCTTACCAGGCTAGGGGTTTGGACCATGGTTGCCATGTGGAATCCGGCTTCTCTTGAGCAGCACATTATCACTGTACCCTAAAACTGGCCTTGTTTTCTGAATGTTTCTGCACTTGATCGACTCTGCAAATGCAGTATCTGCAGATACCAAGGGTCAACTATACAAACTTTTTTTTCAGGGGGGAGGGATATGTGCTTAGCAAAATGAGGCTCAAGTGAGTAGTGATTTTCTGATGAAAACTAATACTTTTGTTCAAACAAAAAGAATTGGAGAGCTCCTCACCTCGTTTTAATTGTTCAGTGTCTATAGATGTCACTGGTCTCTCATAGATTTTCTTGGCCTGACAAATTATTGGTCAGCACCACCACTACCACATGACGCCCTTGGATAATATGCAAAGAAATCCTGGATCTTGCTTCCCTATATGCAACGTTTGCCCCTAACCCAGCCCCAGCCACCTGAATGCCACAAGGCTACAGTCTCAGACCTTCTATCCAGTTAGCCCACTCCTGTGCCCCCACATCACCAGCCCCTTCTGCCTGCAGCAGACTGAGATCTAGGACCAAGCATCCTGCAGGCAGGAGGGTTTCAAGTAGCAGAAAACTAAAGCACCAAAGTGTGGTGGCACGGGTGGTGGCTGACCAGATCATCATGCTTGGAGGAAGATGAGCAGAAGGAGGGGAAGGGGGTAAGATACTGATCAGAATTGTTCACTTCCTGGGTCACCAGATGGGACTGCCTTGTGGTAGAAGGTATGGTCAGATGTGCTTGCTGGCCTGCTTTCTCTTCTTTTCCAAGGTTTCTCCCCTCATGCTAGACAAAGAAAAAAAAAATCACTGAAGTGATTTAATTACCTGCAATTGAGTCGTTTTTCCCAAAAGAAGAAAAATAAAAGGAAAATTACGGGACCAGCAGATGGCATAATGGTTACGTGTTGGACTCCCACATAGTTGACCGAGTTCGAGTCCCGGACCCAGCGGCTTGAAACTCATGCTGGGCGCATGTGTATGCATGCCCAAAATCCTGAGTGGAGAATGGAGGAGAAGGGATTGTGGTGTGGCCATCCCCCTGGAGGGAGATTTCTCTCTTTCTGTCTCTCTGGCGAGGGCATGAGACCTATAGCAAAAGTTTCTCTTTAAAAAAAAAAGAAAGAATGACAAGGATGTAAGTGGTTCCTTTACTCTTCGGAAAATAGAAAGACTCTGAAAAGCTCTAATCTATAGCAACAGAGAAAGATCAGTAGGTGAACAAAACTGGATATCAAAAAACAGACAGTGGTTAAGGCAAGCCCATGTACCAAAACCGACACCAAATACCCATTTTTCATTTGAGGCTTATTTACTTTATGCTTTATTCAGGAAACATTTTAAACATTAAGGAAAATAACAAGTGCTAATATTCATTGCCTGTTGGGCCAGCAGGTGGTGTAGTGTTTAAAGCACTGGATTCCCACATGGCCAACTGTGGTTCAAGTCTCAGATCCAGTGATTTGAAAATCACACTGGGAGCGTATATGTGCAAGCCAAAAATCCCAGAAGGAGTGTGGAGGAGAAGGGATTGTGGCATGGCCATCCTCTGTGTAGGAGTGATTTCTCAGTTTCTCTCTCTCTGTCTCTCTCTCTCCAGCGAACACACACACCCTGTGGCAAAAGATCTTCAAAAAATTGTCTGTATGCTATCTTTCAGGTATCATGTTAAAAAATGGAATTATTTCAATTCTCAAAATAAAGCATGTCTTATTCCTGTTTTTGTATACCTGTCGAACTGAGGCTTACAAAGGCTAAGTAAGTCTGGGTTCTCTAGATCTCTGGGTCCTCTCTAGCCTCCTTCTACACCTGATGAACAGCTGGAGTGTTTTTCTTGCATTTTACTGTGCTTCAAAGAAAGCATCGCAGTTGACTTTGTCCCAGCTGCCACAAAACAGGAAATTCTGAGCACCTCTGGGGTGAGTCACCATACCGTGTTCAGGAATTGCCACCTCTGCCCACGGAATCACCCACTCCTTTCTGCTTGGGACCAAAATAGACACTTCCTTCAGAACCCCTCTGCTTTCTGTGCCCTCAGCAATAAAAAACAAAGGCAGGGATAGGTGTGTGCCTGTGAGGTGTATTGGTGGGAGTTTTCTCTTCTATGAAGTTTTTCAGAGAGAAAAAGTTCCTGCAGCAGGAGTGCTGTTCTAGTCTGGTCTGTTGCTAATACCAGACAATACCTGAAACTGGGTGATTTGTAAAAATAGAGCTTCTTCAGCTCATTGTTTAGAGATCCTAAACCCAGGGACCCCACCTGGTGTGGGTTTTCCTGTGGCGGGGCCCTGAGGCCATACAGCATGTCATGTTGTGGAAGAGCAGGAGTGCACCCCCGTGTCCATGCAGGCCTCTGTTCTCATCTTTGTCCTTCTCTTTATAAACCCATCAGGAGTCAGTCATAGGGTCCCACCCTTGTCACTTAATCACTCCCAAAGGCCACCTTTCCACACCATGAAGGGACTAAGTTTCTTCTGAATACCTTCATGACCAAATCTCAACACACGCATTTTGAGAGGGACACAAACCATGGCAATTGGGGCTGGTGGCAGAGGTTAGTAATAGGGACATCGAGGGCATCCTCCTGCTGGTGACAGGAACCTGGTTATTTGTGCGTTCATTCTTCTATTCATTCCTTCAGAAAACATTCATTGAGCAATTACCACGTGTCAGACATAGGCTTAGAGATACAGAGAGGAATGAGACCTAGTCCTTGGTGTCTGGGAGCTCCCCACCTAGAAGGAGAGAAATTTACTGCACTGACAATGGCAAGGCGAGCTGAGGTCTGAGACACAGGCTTAGAGACAATAGCGACAGAGTCCACGGACAGATGCCCCATAGTCCTGCGAGACTCAGCACATCTTAAATCAGTAACTGCCTCTTGTTCATGCTACCATTTAGAATGGAGAGGAGGGCAGAGAGCATTGTTTTGTCATCATTAATCTCTAAACTAACTAAACTCCAACATAACTGATCTCGTGGTGGGGCCAGATAATGTGCAGTTTTCTTTTGCATAAGAAAGTCCTTTATGGAGAAAGTGGGACCCTGTCAGGTGGGAGTATTTAAATTCCTTGAACAACAAATAGTTTGCCTGTTCTCACAGACCCCCAGCATTTAGAAGCACCATCTACATAGACAGGGGTGACCAACCGAGTGGAATCCATTCTTCAATCCTAAAGATGTTTTGTTTTGTTTTTAATTCATGATGAGGTGACCTCTCTGCACAGGGTCTGGTCACACCACAATTCGCTTTCTCCAGTCCTTCAGCCTATCAGCTCTTAGGCACTGTGTGTGTGCCTGGCATGCAACGGGCTGAGGCCAGGGAATTCAAACCAGGTTGCCATGTGGGATCCAGTTTTCCTTGATTAGGTATTATTTGTGCCATGGAGCCAGTCCCCTAAACATTCTTGACCTCTCCAAGGAAGGGAGGAAGAAATTCGTTAGTCCAATTTACATTAATATGTGGGGTTTATTTTCCCTAAGTTTATTTATTGAGAGAGGGACAGCTACCCCTGACAGAGTCTTACCATGTTGCAATTCTCCCTCCAGCCTCTAGCCAGCCAGGATCACAGGCATGTTCATTGTGCCCGGGGCCCACACAAGATTCGAACCTCAAGACTTCCTATATTGCTCCTGTATCACACAGCAGTGCCCTACTTTCTGTACTACTGTGACTGGGCCCATTATATGTATATATATATATTTTTTTTTTTTTTGAGAGGTTTTCGCTATAGGGCGTGCACGCTCGCCAGACAGACAGAGACATAGAGACAGAAAGAGAGAAATCACCCCCTGGGGGGATGGTCACTCCATTCTCCTCTCGGGATCTTGGGCACGCACGCACATGCGCCTGGTGTGAGTTCTAAGCCACCAGGTCCAGGATGCGAACCACAGTCGACTACGTGGGAATCCAGTGACATAGCCATTACGTTAACTGCTGTTTCCCGCCCATTATATTTTTAAAAGCAAAGCAGGAGTGTTGTTGTTGTTGTCTTAATGATTTATATTTATTTATAGTATATTTATAATTAATCAAATATCTATTTATGTTATGTATATGTGTGTATACATATCTATGTACATTTCTATGACATAAACCCCATAAAGCAAATTGACTTACGTTCAGGAGAGATCAACTTATCATGCTACCAAAAAAGGGCACTGGAATTATTTCTAAAAGTTTTAAATAACCGAAGTGTAAGTTGACGTCAGCCTCTTCGTGCCTGTGCCCTGAGAGTTTCCTGGGAATTTTGGGGACGGTGTTGTGACCCGAGGCTGCATGTGTGACATCTACTGGCTGTGGCAGCTTTGGGTGGCTTCCCCACCGATGAAACTCAGTGGGGCCTGCCACCCAGCTGAGCACTGCTGTGGTGTCTGCTTCCGGCCCTTGTGGTAGTGACACCTCTGCTCAGAACCTGATTTAGAACAAAAAGAACCTTTGTCAAGAGAAACTCCTTATTTTAAGTGGGAAGCAAAACAAACCATTATAATACAAGAAGACTTTTTAAGAAAAAAAAAAAAGGGGGCAGTTTCTGCAGACATCCTGCTGACCCCAGTTGGCACGTGGACCACAAAGGTAAGCATTTCACTTTTGAAGTCGGTCTTAAAGTCAGTCGCTGGTCGTTTATTTCACACCTGGCTTTCACAGCCGTCTACGCACCAGACCATCAGTTTCACTTTCCCTCTCCCCGAGTTTCTCAAGTTTTGCTTCTCTGTCTCAATTTTCAGTGGCCAGTGCAGAGGAACTGTGAGCCAGAACATGCCAGGGCTGCCAGTCATCTGGGGTTATCCTCCTCCTTGAGGGATGTGACCACAGCTCCTGGACCTTGCACTGGCCAGTTAGACCTCAAGCATCAGTTATTCATGGAGTCCTCACAACAACCCTAGAGGATGAGTACCAGTATCACCATTCCCATTTTACAGATGAGGAAGCTGAGGCGGTTCACATGCCCAAGAAGGCAAGGAAATACTCATTTGCCCGAACTCTCTGGCCTTGCATAGCTAGCCCTGCTGTCTGCTCTATTTCCTATTTCAGTGACTGCCTCACCACTCACCCAGTGGCCCAAGAAATCTGGGCACAATCCTTGTTTTTTCCCTTTCACTCTTCCATATATCCAGTCAAGCCCCAATACCTGGAGATTCCAGCCTTTAAGATCTCCTAACACTGAGGGCAGCAGATGGTGTAGTGGTTACATCACTGGACTCCCACATGGTTGATCGTGGTTCGAGTCCTGGACCTGGTGGCTTGAAATGTACACGGGTACATGTGCATGCACACAAAGGATCCCAGGAGGAGGATGGAGAAGAAGGGATTGTGGCATGGCCAATCCCATGGGGGGGTGGGGGGGTGTGATTTCTCACTTTCCTTCTCACCATCTCTCTCTTCTCTTTCTCTCTTTCTCTCTTTTTTTCTCTCTCTCCAGCAAGTGCACATGCCCTAATGCAAAAACCTCTACCAAAAAAAGAAAATCTCCTAACATTAGTGACCTCTGTTTCTGCTCACTAATCACCAACCTCCCCCCATTCTCATCCTTACATTCACGTGGTGTGGGACAGCTGTATGACAGGAGCAATGGAAGATCAGAGGCCATAGTGGCTACAGGAGCAGGGTCCCACCAGTGCATAAAGGGTGACAGATGCATGGCAGCTAAGAGAATGTGCTTGTCAGGCTGCCTGAGTCCAAAACCTGTCTCCACCATTGATGGGCTGTGTGGCTCTGAGAAAACCACTGAAACTGTCTGTGTCTTAGTTCTTTCATCTATAAAATGGAGCTGAGAAGAACCATTCATCTAATAATTATTATATAATTACACTTATTATTATACTATAGTATTTATGGTGTATCTTAATAAGTCCCTATATATTTATTTTCCTTATACATCATAATCACATTATTATACTGCAGTATGCCATATCATATAACATATCTTAATTACTTATTACATATCTATAGAGTTCATTAGGGGCCACCAGATGGCGTGGCGGTTAAGGCACTGGATTTCCACATGGTTGACTTGTTGGGAGTCTCAGACCTGGTGGCTTGAATATCATGCCAGCATGTGTGCGTGTGTGCCCAAAATCCCAGGAGGAGAATGTAAGAGAAGTAACTGCAGTGTAGCCAGCCACTTTAGGGAATAGTTTCTCACTTTTCCTCTGCCTCTCTTTGGTAAATGCATGTACCCTATGGCAAAAACCTGGAAAAAAAAAAAGCTAATTATTTTATTGTAATAGAGATTATCATAGACTATTATGTAGAATAATGATATCAATTGTACATCGTCTTTCATATATTTTATTTAATATCTATTGATATACTTAATTAAATTTTAATTATGATAGGCAATATAATGATATGCTATAATCTGCAGCAATATTATACCTGTTATCATTAATATCCATGAGAATCTCCTCACGGAAAGCAGCTGTGAAGGTGAGAGAGTTACTGGAGGAACTGGCATGCGGCAAGAACAGAGTCTCAGCTAATATGACTGTCACTCTCAGTGGCCTGGAAGAGTAGGGTTAAATGCTACTGCCTGGAAGCCTTTCACAGCACGGATGACTCCAGGGCTTCTCTAAGGTGCCATGGCCTCACCCTCAGGGAGACACAGCAGCCCATGTGTTTGATGGAGCATAGCCGTGCTCCTGGCGCCAGTCTCCTCAGACACTGTGCACGTCACGCAGTTGGGCCAGAATGCTGTCAACTCCTGCACCAGTCATTCCTCACGTTGACTGTGTCCACAGTGCACTGTCCAGTGGTCCCCTGCTTCAGGTGGAGTGTGAACTCTTGAAAGCAAGAAAGAAGGGGGTATAAGAGGCACCCTAGGAAATGGGTGAGCAGCAGGCAGAGTCAAGCATGGCTGCTGGGTAGCTCGGACCAGACCCAGGGTGCCTGGTTCTGGACACGTGAACTAGGCCTACCTGACACCATCGGGGCTGGAGTCCACCTGACCCTTACCTACATCCAGCCAGCCATAGATCTGAGGAACACTTGGCATCATTATCCACTACAAAGGCCGCCGTCATTTCCCACTTTTTACTTTTCCTTTTTTTCTGTTTCCTTTCTGGTCTCAAGCTCCTTATTCTCCTTTGTCTAACGTGGCAGGTCTTTCTTTAACTATCAGGGGAAATTCCGTTGCTATTCCTTAGAAAATCTCAACGATGGCCTAATTTCTCAGAAAACTCTGTCTCCTTGCCGAATAGTGTGGGTGGAATTCACCGATTTAGCATATTTCTACTAAAAATATACTCTGTCCCAAGAAATTGGCTTCAAAGATTTGAGGGAAAACTGCTTTTAGATTTCAAAGAAAGAAAAAGAGTATTTGTCTACCCCCTTGTTTTTCTTATCTGATAACCCTCTAATTCTAATCAGGCTGACATTCTGCGGTAAGTTTGTGGTTAACTCTTTCATGTACCAAAGCTTGTTATGGACTGAGAAGACTCCCAAGGTGCAAAATAACCAGCCTCTAACATTTCATTTGCTAAGGCATTTGAGATCCCCAAACATGACAATTTAGAGACAGCTGTTTGGAGATAGATTTTTAGTTCCCTGCCTCCCTTTTCCCATCTAAGTAAAAAAAATAAATAAATAACTTGATTTCTCACCTTATTTTCTTTCTTCTTCTTCTTTTTTTTTTTTTTTTTTTGGGAACAAGTTTTGATTAGTGAGTGACATAGCCATTACACCAACTGGTCCCAGTAGAGTTGCTAGGTTATAACCAATCACAGCACACAGCAGCTAGGCTTCTTGATTTCTCACCTTTTTTTTTTTTTTTTTTTTTTTTTTTTTTTTTTTTTTGGTAACAAGTGTTGATTAGGGCACAAGTTGTTCTCCAAAAAGGGTCTTGCCCAGTGAGTCACTCATTCTTGGGTTATGGAAACTGTGACTCTTTGACCCAGCCAGGGGTAGCCAGATCTCAGAAACTGTAGGTCACAAATAACTCATAGACGACCCAGGCTCGTTATTACAAAAATGTGCCCAAGCACATTGAGATCTGCTCCCTCAAAGCACATGGGCATTCCTCTCCTCTGCCCACGTGCCTTTTCTTTGATGACAGTAACTCCCTTAAGCTTCCCAAGCCTCATGACAAGGCACTTTACTTAACATTTCCTTCAGCACTTCTGCTGAGTAAAAGGAGAAGGTGGCTATTTGCTTGCAAGATTAAACTAATGGATAACATCACCAATAGCAATGTGCCAAGATGCCCAAGTACAGAAGTTCTTCCTGATCTGTAGTTTTCCTCTCGGTGGTTTCAGTTACCCACAGAAGCAATTCATAAGCTTGAAACCACACGCCAGTCTGAGTAGTATGAGGAAATTTCATGGCAACCTGCTTTGTCTCGCCCATGGTGTGACATATCCACACTGTCTATACTACCCACGGGTCAGTCACTTCATGGACATCTCAGTTACCAGCTCACTAAACGTAGTATCTACAGACTTCAGCACTGTCCATGGTTTCAGGCATTC
>NW_006159757.1:8236891-8237287 GCF_000334495.1 Tupaia belangeri chinensis
CGTATTCCTTGTGGGTAAGAGGTGCTGAACTAAACAACAAACAGAGAAATATTCCCAGATAATGAGTTTACTTGGGAATGCAGTGGGGGGGATTATAATTCAAGATATGCAGGCTACGGGGACCATAGGCACCCTGAATGTGCTTGAGGTAAGAGGACACTTTTTTACACAAAAAGGGGAAATACATATAATTTGTTTTGAAACAATGAAAACATTGGTTTCAGGGCCTTTTTGCAAGAAGTGACAACAGTTCATTAGCAAAGATAGTGTATCAGACAAGTGTTTTTGTATTTGAGAGGTTTTTTTTGCGATAGGGCGTGTGCGCTTGCCAGAAAGATAGAGAGAGGCAGAGAAACAGAAAGCAAAAAATCACCCCCAGGGGGGATGGCCATGCTG